>NC_056743.1:358196595-358216602 GCF_019279795.1 Protopterus annectens | reverse complement strand
CCCTGATGGGCCATTTTAACCCTAGCCATGCCTCCCAAAAAGGTGATCAACCCTGATGGGCCATTTTAACCCTAGCCATGCCTCCCAAAGGCTATCAACCCTGATGGGCCATTTTAACCCTAGCCATGCCTCCCAAAAAGGCTATCAACCCTGATGGGCCATTTTAACCCTAGCCATGCCTCACAAAAAGGCTATCAACCCTGATGGGCCATTTTAACCCTAGCCATGCCTCCCAAAAAGGCTATCAACCCTGATGGGCCGTTTTAACCCTAGCCATGCCTCCCAAAAAGGCTATCAACCCTGATGGGCCGTTTTAACCCTAGCCATGCCTCCCAAAAGGCTATCAACCCTGATGGGCCATTTTAACCCTAGCCATGCCTCACAAAAAGGCTATCAACCCTGATGGGCCATTTTAACCCTAGCCATGCCTCCCAAAAAGGCTATCAACCCTGATGGGCCGTTTTAACCCTAGCCATGCCTCCCAAAAGGCCATCAACCCCGATGGGCCATTTTAACCCTAGCCATGCCTCCCAAAAAGGCCATCAATCCTGATGGGCCGTATTAACCCTAGCCATGCCTCCCAAAATGACTATCAACCCTGATGGACCATTTTAACCCTAGCCATGACTCCCAAAAAGGCTATCCACCCTGATGGGCCATTTTAACCCTAGCCATGCCTCCCAAAAGGCCATCAACCCTGATGGGCCATTTTAACCCTAGCCATGTCTCCTCAAAAGGTTATCAACCCTGATGGGCCATTTTAACCCTAGCCATGCCTCCCAAAAAGGCTATAAACCCTGATGGGCCGTATTAACCCTAGCCATGCCTCCCAAAAGACTATCAACCATGATGGGCCATATTAACCCTAGCCATGCCTCGCAAAAAGGCAATCAACCCTGATGGGCCATTTTAACCCTAGCCATGCCTCCCAAAATGGCTATCAACCCTGATGGGCCGTATTAACCCTAGTCATGCCTCCCAAAAGGCTATCAACCCTGATGGGCCATTTTAACCCTAGCCATGCCTCCCAAAAAGGCTATCAACCCTGATGGGCCATTTTAACCCTAGCCATGCCTCCCAAAAAGGCTATCAACCCTGATGGGCCATTTTAACCCTAGCCATGCCTCCCAAAAAGGCTATCAACCCTGATGGGCCATTTTAACCCTAGCCATGCCTCCCAAAAAGCTATCAACCCTGATGGGCCATTTTAACCCTAGCCATGCCTCCCAAAAAGGCTATCAACCCTGATGGGCCATTTTAACCCTAGCCATGCCTCCCAAAAAGGCTATCAACCCTGATGGGCCGTTTTAACCCTAGCCATGCCTCCCAAAAAGGCCATCAACCCTGATGGGCCATTTTAACCCTAGCCATGCCTCCCAAAAAGGCTATCAACCCTGATGGGCCATTTTAACCCTAGCCATGCCTCCCAAAAAGGCTATCAACCCTGATGGGCCATTTTAACCCTAGCCATGCCTCACAAAAAGGCTATCAAACCTGAAGGGCCGTATTAACCCTTGCCATGCCTCCCAAACAGGCTATCAACCCTGATGAGCCGTTTTAACCCTAGCCATGCCTCCCAAAAAGACGATCAAACCTGATTGGCCATTTTAACCCTAGCCATGCCTCCCCAAAAGGCCATCAACCCTGATGGGCCGTTTTAACCCTAGCCATGCCTCCCAAACAAGCTATCAACCCTTATGGGCCACATTAACCATAGCCATGCCTCACAAAAAGGCCATCAACCCTGATGGGCCGTTTTAACCCTAGCCATGCCTCCCAAACAAGCTATCAACCCTTATGGGCCACATTAACCATAGCCATGCCTCGCAAAAAGGCCATCAACCCTGATGGGCCGTATTACCCCTTGCCATGCCTCCCAAAAAGACTATCATCCCTGATGGGCTGTTTTAACCCTAGCCATGCCTCCCAAAAAGGATATCAACCCTGATGGGCCGTATTAACCCTAGCCATCCCTCCCAAAAAGATGATCAAACCTGATTGTCCATTTTAACCCTAGCCATGCCTCCCAAAAGGCTATCAACCCTGATAGGCCGTTTAACCCTAGCCATGCCTCCCAAAAAGGATATCAACCCTGATGGGCCATATTAACCCTAGCCATGCCTCCCAAAAAGGCTATCAACCCTGATGGGCCGTTTTAACCCTAGCCATGCCTCCCAAAAAGGCTATCAACCCTGATGGGCCGTTTTAACCCTAGCCATGCCTCCCAAAAAGGCTATCAACCCTGATGGGCCATTTTAACCCTAGCCAAGCCTCCCAAAAGGCTATCAACCCTGATGGGCCATTTTAACCCTAGCCATGCCTCACAAAAAGGCTATCAACCCTGATGGGCCATTTTAACCCTAGCCATGCCTCCCAAAAAGGCGATCAACCCTGATGGGCCATTTTAACCCTAGCCATGCCTCCCAAAAAGGCTATCAACCCTGATGGGCCATTTTAACCCTAGCCATGCCTCCCAAAAAGGCTATCAACCCTGATGGGCCATTTTAACCCTAGCCATGCCTCCCAAATGGCTATCTACCCTGATGGGCCATTTTAACCCTAGCCATGCCTCCCAAAAAGGCTATCAACCCTGATGGGCCATTTTAACCCTAGCCATGCCTCCCAAAAAGGCTATCAACCCTGATGGGACATTTTAACCCTAGCCATGCCTCACAAAAAGGCTATAAACCCTGATGGGCCATATTAACCCTAGCCATGCCTCCCAAAAAGGCTATCAACCCTGATGGGCCATTTTAACCATAGCCATGCCTCCCAAAATGGCTATCAACCCTGATGGGCTGTTTTAACCCTAGCCATGCCTCCCAAAAAGGCTGTCAACCCTGATGGGCCATTTTAACCCTAGCCATGCCTCCCAAAAAGGCTATCAACCCTGATGGGCCATTTTAACCCTAGCCATGCCTCCCAAAAAGGCTATCAACCCTGATGGGCCATTTTAACCTTAGAAATGCCTCCCAAAAAGGCTATCAACCCTGATGGGCCGTTTTATCCCTAGCCATGCCTCCCAAAAAGACGATCAACCCTGATAGGCTGTATTAACCCTAGCCATCCCTCCCAAAAAAGATATCAACCCTGATGGGCCGTTTTAACCCTAGCCATGCCTCCCAAAAAGGCTATCAACCCTGATGGGCCATTTTAACCCTAGCCATGCCTCCCAAAAGGCCATCAACCCTGATGGGCCGTTTTAACCCTAGCCATGCCTCCCAAAAAGGCTATCAACCCTGATGGGCCGTTTTAACCCTAGCCATGCCTCCAGAAAAGGCCATCAACCCTGATGGGCCGTATTAACCCTAGACATGCCTCCCAAAAGGCAGTCCACCATGATTGGCCATATTAACCCTAGCCATGCCTTCCAGAAAGGCTATCAACCCTGATGGGCCATTTTAGCCCTAGCCATGTGTTCCAAAAAGGCCATCAACCCTGATGGGCCGTATTAACCCTAGCCATGCCTCCCAAAAAGGCTATCAACCCTGATGGGCCATTTTAACCCTAGCCATGCCTCCCAAAAAGGCTATCAACCCTGATGGGACATTTTAACCCTAGCCATGCCTCCCAAAAAGGCTATCAACCCTGATGGGCCATTTTAACCCTAGCCATGCCTCCCAAAAAGGCTATCAAACCTGATGGGCCGTTTTAACCCTAGCCATGCCTCCCAACAGGCTATCAACCCTGATGGGCCATTTTAACCCTAGCCATGCCTCCCAAAAAGGCTATCAACCCTGATGGGCCATATTAACCCTAGCCATGCCTCCCAAAAGGCTATCAACCCTGATGGGCCATTTAACCCTAGCCGTGCGCCCCAATAAGGCTATCAACCCTGATGGGCCATTTTAACCCTAGCCATGCCTTCCAAAAAGGCTATCAACCCTGATGGGCCGTTTTAACCCTAGCCATGCCTCCCAAAAAGGCTATCAACCCTGATGGGCCATTTTAACCCTAGCCATGCCTCCCAAAAAGGCTATCAACCCTGATGGGCCACATTAACCCTAGCCATGCCTCCCAATAAGGCTATCAACCCTGATGGGCCGTTTTAACCCTAGCCATGCCTCCCAAAAAGGCGATCAACCCTGATGGGCCATTTTAACCCTAGCCATGCCACCCAATAAGGCTATCAACCTTGATGGGCCGTTTTAACCATAGCCATGCCTCCCAAAAAGGCTTTCAACCCTGATGGGCCGTTTTAACCCTAGCCATGCCTCCCAAAAAGGCTATCAACCTTGATGGGCCGTTTTAACCATAGCCATGCCTCCCAAAAAGGCTTTCAACCCTGATAGGCCGTTTAACCCTAGCCATGCCTCACAAAAAGGCCATCAACCCTGATTGGCCATATTAACCCTAGCCATGCCTTCCAGAAAGGCTATCAACCCTGATGGGCCGTATTAACCCTAGCCATGCCTCCCAAAAAGGCAATCGACCCTGATGGCCATTTTAACCCTAGCCATGCCTCCCAAAAAGGCCATCAACCCGGATGGGCCATTTTAACCCTAGCCATGCCTCCCAAAAAGGCTATCAACCCGGATGGGCCATGTTAACCCTAGCCATGCCTCCCAAAAAGGCTATCAAACCTGATGGGCCATATTAACCCTAGCCATGCCTCCCAAAAAGGCTATCAACCCTGATGGGCCATTTTAACCCTAGCCATGCCTCCCAAAAAGGTGATCAACCCTGATAGGCCATTTTAACCCTAGCCATGTCTCCCAATAAGGCTATCAACCCTGATGGGCCATTTTAACCCTAGCCATGCCTCCCAAAAAGGCTATCAACCCTGATGGGCCATTTTAACCCTAGCCAAGCCTCCCAAAAAGGCGATCAACCCTGATGGGCCACATTAACCCTAGCCATGCCTCCCAAAAGACTATCAACCCTGATGGGCCATTTTAACCCTACCCATGCCTCAAAAAAAGGCTATCAACCCTGATGGGCCATTTTAACCCTAGCCATGCCTCCCAAAAAGGCTATCAACCCTGATGGGCCGTTTTAACCCTAGCCATGCCTCCCAAAAAGGCTATCAACCCTGAGGTGCCGTTTTAACTGTAGCCATGCCTCCCAAAAGGGCTATCAACCCTGATGGGCCATTTTAACCCTTGCCATGCCTCACAAAAAGGACATCAACCCTGATGATCCATATTAACCCTAGCCATGCCTACCAAAAAGGCTATCAACCCTGATGGGCCGTATTAACCCTAGCCATGCCTCCCAAAAAGGCTATCAACCCTGATGGGCCATTTTAACCCTAGCCATGCCTCCCAAAAAGGCTATCAACCCTGATGGGCCATTTTAACCCTAGCCATGCCTCCCAAAAAGGCTATCAACCCTGATGGGCCATTTTAACCCTAGCCATGCCTCCCAAAAAGGCTATCAACCCTGATGGGGCATTGTAACCCTAGCCATGCCTCCCAAAAAGGCTAGCCATCCCTCCCAAAAAGGCTATCAACCCTGATGGGCCGTATTAATGCTAGCCATGCCTCACAAAAAGGCTATCAACCCTGATGGGCCATTTTAACCCTAGCCATGCCTCCCAAAAAGGCTATCAACCCTGATGGGGCGTTTTAACCCTAGCCATGCCTCCCAAAAAGGCTATCAACCCTGATGGGCCGTATTAATGCTAGCCATGCCTCACAAAAAGGCTATAAACCCTGATGGGCCGTATTAACCCTAGCCATGCCTCCCAAAAAGGCTATCAACCCTGATGGGCCATATTAACCCTAGCCATGCCTCGCAAAAAGGCAATCAACCCTGATGGGCCATTTTAACCTTAGCCATGCCTATAATAAAGGCCATCAACCCTGATGATCCGTTTTAACCCTAGCCATGTCTCCCAAAAAGGCTATCAACCCTGATGGGCCGTTTTAGCCCTAGCCATGCCTCCCAAAAAGGCGATCAACCCTGATGGGTCGTTTTAACCCTAGCCATGCCTCCCAAAAGGCTATCAACCCTAGTGGGCCATTTTAACCCTAGCCATGCCTCCCAAAAAGGCCATCAACCCTGATGGGCCATATTAACCCTAGCCATGCCTTCCAAAAAGGCTATCAACCCTGATGGGCCATTTTAACCCTAGCCATGCCTCCCAAAAAGGCTATCAACCCTGATGGGCCGTTTTAACCCTAGCCATGCCTCCCAAAAAGGCCATCAACCCTGATGGGCCGTATTAACCCTAGCCATGTCTCCTCAAAAGACTATCAACCCTGCTGGGCCATTTTAACCCTAGCCATGCCTCCCAAAAAGGCTATCAAACCTGATGGGCCTTATTAACCCTAGCCATGCCTCCAAAAAGGCTATCAACCCTGATGGGCCGTTTTGACCCTAGCCATGCCTCCCAAAAAGGTGATCAACCCTGATGGGCCATTTTAACCATAGCCATGCCTCCCAAAAAGGCCATAAACCCTGATGGGCCATTTTAACCCTAGCCATGCCTCCCAAAAAGGCTATCAACCCTGATGGGCCATATTAACCCTAGCCATGCCTCCCAAAAAGGCTATCAACCCTGATGGGCCGTATTAACCCTAGCCATGCCTCCCAAAAAGGCTATCAACCCTGATGGGCCGTTTTAACCCTAGCCATGCCTCCCGAAAAGGCCATCAACCCTGATGGGCCGTATTAACCCTAGCCATGCCTCCCAAAAAGGCTATCAACCCTGATGGGCCGTATTAACCCAAGCCATGCCTCCCAAAAAGGCTATCAACCCTGATGGGCCATTTTAACCCTAGCCATGCCTACGAAAAAGGCGATCAACCCGGATGGGCCGTTTTAACCCTAGCCATGCCTCCAAAAAGGCCATCAACCCTGATGGGCTGTTTTAACCCTAGCCATGCCTCCCAAAATGGATATCAACCCTGATGGGCTGTTTTAACCCTAGCCATGCCTCACAAAAAGGCCATCACCCCTGATGGGCCATTTTAACCCTAGCCATGCCTCCCAAAAAGGCGATCAACCCTGATGGGCCATTTTAACCCTAGCCATGCCACCCAAAAAGGCTATCAACCCTGATGGGCCGTTTTAACCCTAGCCATGCCTCCCAAAAAGGCTATCAACCCTGATGGGCCATTTTAACCCTAGCCATGCCTCCCAAAAAGGCTATCAACCCTGATGGGCCATTTTAACCCTAGCCATGCCTCCCAAAAAGGCTATCAACCCTGATGATCCATATTAACCCTAGCCATGCCTCCCAAAAAGGCTATCAACCCTGATGGGCCATTTTAACCCTAGCCATGCCTCCCAAAAAGGCCATCAACCCTGATGGGCCATTTTAACCCTAGCCATGCCTCCAAAAAGGCTATCAACCCTAATGGGCCGTATTAACCCTAACCATGCCTCCCAAAAAGGCTATCAAACCTGATGGGCCATTTTAACCCTAGCCATGCCTCCCAAAAGGCTATCAACCCTGATGGGCCATTTTAACCCTAGCCATGCCTCCCAAAAGGCTATCAACCCTGATGGGCCATTTTAACCCTAGCCATGCCTCCCAAAAGGCTATCAAACCTGATTGGCCATTTTAACCCTAGCCATGCCTCCCAAAAAGGCCATCAACCCTGATGGGCCGTTTTAACCCTAGCCATGCCTCCCTAACAGGCCATCAACCCTGATGGGCCATTTTAACCCTAGCCATGCCTTCCAAAAAGGCTATCAACCCTGATGGGCCATTTTAACACTAGCCATGCCTCCCAAAAGGCCATCAACCCTGATGGGCCATATTAACCCTAGCCATCCCTCCCAAAAAGGCAGTCCACCATGATGGGCCATTTTAACCCTAGCCATGCCTCCCAAAAAGGTGATCAACCCTGATGGGCCATTTTAACCCTAGCCATGCCTCCCAATAAGGCTATCAACCCTGATGGGCCATTTTAACCCTAGCCATGCCTCCCAATAAGGCTATCAACCCTGATGGGCCGTTTTAACCGTAGCCATGCCTCCCAAAAAGGCTATCAACCCTGATGGGCCATTTTAACCCTAGCCATGCCTCCCAAAAAGGCTATCAACCCTGATGGGGCGTTTTAACCCTAGCCATGCCTCCCAAAAAGGCTATCAACCCTGATGGGCCATTTTAACCCTAGCCATGTCTCCCAATAAGGCTATCAACCCTGATGGGCCGTTTTAACCGTAGCCATACCTCCCAAAAAGCTATCAACCCTGATGGGCCATTTTAACCCTAGCCATGCCTCCCAAAAAGGCTATCAACCCTGATGGGCCATTTTAACCCTAGCCATGCCTCCCAAAAAGGCTATCAACCCTGATGGGCCGTTTTAACCATAGCCATGCCTCCCAAAAAGGCAATCAACCCTGATGGGCCATTTTAACCTTAGCCAACCCTCCCAAAAAGGCCATCAACCCTGATGGTCCATTTTAACCCTAGCCATGCCTCCAAAAACGGCCATCAACCCTGATGGGCCATATTAACCCTAACCATGCCTCCCAAAAAGGCTATCAAACCTGAAGGACCGTATTAACCCTAGCCATGCCTCCCAAAAAGGCTATCAACCCTGATGGTTCGTTTTAACCCTAGCCATGCCTCCCAAAAAGGCGATCAACCCTGGTGGGCCATTTTAACCCTAGCCATGCCTCCCAAAAAGGCCATCAATCCTGATGGGCCGTATTAACCCTAGCCATGCCTCCCAAAAAGGCTATCAACCCTGATGGTTCGTTTTAACCCTAGCCATGCCTCCCAAAAAGATGATCAAACCTGATTGTCCATTTTAACCCTAGCCATGCCTCCCAAAAAGGCCATCAACCCTGATGGGCCGTTTTAACCCTAGCCATGCCTCCCAAAAAGATGATCAAACCTGATTGTCCATTTTAACCCTAGCCATGCCTCCCAAAAAGGCCATCAACCCTGATGGGCCGTTTTAACCCTAGCCATGCCTCCCTAACAGGCTATCAACCCTGATGGGCCATTTTAACCCTAGCCAAGCCTCCCAAAAAGGCGATCAACCCTGATGGGCCACATTAACCCTAGCCATCCCTCCCAAAAAGCATATCAACCCTGATGGGCCGTTTTAACCCTAGCCATGCTTTCCAAAAAGGCTATCAACCCTGATGTGCCGTTTTAACCCTAGCCATGCCTCCCAAAAGGCTATCAACCCTGATGGGCCGTTTTAACCCTAGCCATGCCTCCCAAAAAGGCTATCAACCCTGATGGGCCGTTTTAACCCTAGCCATGCCTCACAAAAGGTTATCAACCCTGATGGGCCATTTTAACCCTAGCCATGCCTCACAAAAAGGCCATCAACCCTGATGGGCCATTTTAACCCTAGCCATGCCTTCCAAAAAGGCTATCAACCCTGATGGGCCATTTTAACACTAGCCATGCCTCCCAAAAAGGCTATCAACCCTGATGGGCCGTTTTAACCCTAGCCATGCCTCCCAAAAAGGTGATCAACCCTGATGGGCCATTTTAACCCTAGCCATGCCTCACAAAAAGGCTATCAACCCTGATGGGCCATTTTAACCCTAGCCATGCCTCCCAATAAGGCTATCAACCCTGATGGGCCGTTTTAACCGTAGCCATGCCTCCCAAAAAGGCTATCAACCCTGATGGGCCATTTTAGCCCTAGCCATGCATCCCAAAAAGGCCATCAACCCTGATGGGCCGTATTAACCCTAGCCATGTCTCCTCAAAAGACTATCAACCCTGCTGGGCCATTTTAACCCTAGTCATGCCTCCCAAAAAGGCTATCAACCCTGATGGGCCATTTTAACCCTAGCCATGCCTCCCAAAAAGGCTATCAACCCTGATGGGCCGTATTAACCCTAGCCATGCCTCCCAAAAAGGCTATCAACCCTGATGGGCCATTTTAACCCTAGCCATGCCTCCCAAAAAGGCGATCAACCCTGATGGGCCATTTTAACCCTAGCCATGCCTCCCAAAAAGGCCATCAACCCTGATGGGCCATTTTAACCCTAGCCATGCCTCCCAAAAAGGCTATCAACCCTGATGGGCCATTTTAACCCTAGCCATGCCTCCCAAAAAGGCTATCAACCCTGATGGGCCAATTTAACCCTAGCCATGCCTCCAAAAAGGCTATCAACCCTGATGGGCTGTTTTAACCCTAGCCATGCCTCCCAAAAAGGCTATCAACCCTGATGGGCCATTTTAACCCTAGCCATGCCTCCCAAAAAGGCTATCAACCCTGATGGGCCATTTTAACCCTAGCCATGCCTACGAAAAAGGCGATCAACCCGGATGGGCCGTTTTAACCCTAGCCATGCCTCCAAAAAGGCCATCAACCCTGATGGGCCGTTTTAACCCTAGCCATGCCTCCCAAAAAGGCTATCAACCCTGATGGGCCATTTTAACCCTAGCCATGCCTCCCAAAAAGGCTATCAACCCTGATGGGCCGTTTTAACCCTAGCCATGCCTCCCAAAAAGGCTTTCAACCCTGATAGGCCGTATTAACCCTAGCCATGCCTCCCAAAAAGGCTATCAACCCTGATGGGCCATTTTAACCCTAGCCATGCCTCCCAAAAAGGCTATCAACCCTGATGGGCCGTTTTAACCCTAGCCATGCCTCCCAAAAAGGCTATCAACCCTGATGGGCCATTTTAACCCTAGCCATGCCTCCCAAAAAGGCTATCAACCCTGATGGGCCGTATTAACCCTAGCCATGCCTCCCAAAAAGGCTATCAACCCTGATGGGCCATATTAACCCTAGCCATGCCTCCCAAAAAGGCTATCAACCCTGATGGGCCGTTTTAACCCTAGCCATGCCTCCCAAAAAGGCTATCAACCCTGATGGGCCATTTTAACCCTAGCCATGCCTCCCAAAAAGGCTATCAACCCTGATGGGCCATTTTAACCCTAGCCATGCCTCCCAAAAAGGCTATCAACCCTGATGTGCCGTTTTAACCCTAGCCATGCCTCCCAAAAAGGCTATCAACCCTGATGGGCCGTTTTAACCCTAGCCATGCCTCCCGAAAAGGCTATAAACCCTGATGGGCCGTATTAACCCTAGCCATGCCTCCCAAAAAGGCTATCAACCCTGATGGGCCATATTAACCCTAGCCATGCCTCCCAAAAAGGCTATCAACCCTGATGGGCCGTTTTAACCCTAGCCATGCCTCCCAAAAAGGCTATCAACCCTGATGGGCCATTTTAACCCTAGCCATGCCTCCCAAAAAGGCTATCAACCCTGATGGGCCGTTTTAACCCTAGCCATGCCTCCCAAAAAGGCTATCAACCCTGATGGGCCATTTTAACCCTAGCCATGCCTCCCAAAAAGGCTATCAACCCTGAGGTGCCGTTTTAACTGTAGCCATGCCTCCCAAAAGGGCTATCAACCCTGATGGGCCATTTTAACCCTAGCCATGCCTCCCAAAAAGGCTATCAACCCTGATGGGCCGTTTTAACCCTAGCCATGCCTCCCAAAAAGGCCATCAACCCTGATGGGCCATATTAACCCTAGCCATGCCTCCCAAAAAGGCTATCAACCCTGATGGGCCATTTTAGCCCTAGCCATGCCTCCCAAAAAGGCTATCAACGCTGATGGGCCATTTTAACCCTAGCCATGCCTCCCGAAAAGGCTATCAACCCTGATCATCCGCTTTAACCCTAGCCATGCCGCCCAAAAAGGCCATCAACTCTGATGGGCCATATTAACCATAGCCATGCCTCCCAAAAAGGCTATCAACCCTGATGGGCCATTTTAACCCTAGCCATGCCTCCCAAAAAGGCTATCAACCCTGATGGGCCGTTTTAACCCTAGCCATGCCTCCCAAAATGGCTATCAACCCTGATGGGCCATTTTAACCCTAGCCATGCCTCCCAAAAAGGCTATCAACCCTGATGGGCCATTTTAACCCTAGCCATGCCTCCCAAAAAGGCTATCAACCCTGATGGGCCGTTTTAACCCTAGCCATGCCTCCCAAAAAGGCTATCAACCCTGATGGGCCATTTTAACCCTAGCCATGCCTCCCAATAAGGCTATCAACCCTGATGGGCCGTTTTAACCCTAGCCATGCCTCCCAAAAAGGCTATCAACCCTGATGGGCCGTTTTAACCCTAGCCATGCCTCCCAAAAAGGCTATCAACCCTGATGGGCCATTTTAACCCTAGCCATGCCTCCCAAAAAGGCGATCAACCCTGATGGGCCATTTTAACCCTAGCCATGCCTCCCAAAAAGGCTATCAACCCTGATGGGCCATTTTAACCCTAGCCATGCCTCCCAAAAAGGCTATCAACCCTGATGGGACATTTTAACCCTAGCCATGCCTCCCAAAAGGCTATCAACCCTGATGGGCCATTTTAACCGTAGCCATGCCACCCAATAAGGCTATCAACCTTGATGGGCCGTTTTAACCATAGCCATGCCTCCCAAAAAGGCTTTCAACCCTGATAGGCCGTTTAACCCTAGCCATGCCTCACAAAAAGGCCATCAACCCTGATTGGCCATATTAACCCTAGCCATGTCTCCTAAAAAGACTATCAACCCTGATGGGCCATTTTAACCCTAGCCATGCCTTCCAAAAAGGCTATCAACCCTGATGGGCCATTTTAGCCCTAGCCATGCCTCCCAAAAAGGCCATCAACCCTGATGGGCCATTTTAACCCTAGCCATGCCTCCCAAAAAGGCCATCAACCCTGATGGGCCGTATTAACCCTAGCCATGCCTCCCAAAAAGGCAATCGACCCTGATGGCCATTTTAACCCTAGCCATGCCTCCCAAAAAGGCCATCAACCCGGATGGGCCATTTTAACCCTAGCCATGCCTCCCAAAAAGGCTATCAACCCTGATGGGCCATTTTAACCCTAGCCATGCCTCCCAAAAAGGCTATCAACCCTGATGGGCCACATTAACCCTAGCCATGCCTCCCAAAAGGCAGTCCACCCTGAAGGGCCATCTTAACCCTAGCCATGCCTCCCAAAAAGGCTATCAACCCTGATGGGCCATTTTAACCCTAGCCATGCCTCCCAAAAAGGCTATCAACCCTGATGGGCCGTTTTAACCCTAGCCATGCCTCCCTAACAGGCTATCAACCCTGATGGGCCATTTTAACCCTAGCCAAGCCTCCCAAAAAGGCGATCAACCCTGATGGGCCACATTAACCCTAGCCATGCCTCCCAAAAAGGCCATCAAACCTGATGGGCCGTTTTAACCCTAGCCATGCCTCCCAAAAAGGCTATCAACCCTGATGGGCCGTTTTAACCCTAGCCATGCCTCCCAAAAAGGCTATCAACCCTGATGGGCCGTTTTAACCCTAGCCATGCCTCCCAAAAAGGCTATCAACCCTGATGGGCCATTTTAACCCTAGCCATGCCTCCCAAAAAGGCCATCAACCCTGATGGGCCGTATTAACCCTAGCCATGCCTCCCAATAAGGCTATCAACCTTGATGGGCCGTTTTAACCATAGCCATGCCTCCCAAAAAGGCTTTCAACCCTGATAGGCCGTTTAACCCTAGCCATGCCTCCCAAAAAGGCTATCAACCCTGATGGGCCATTTTAACCCTAGCCATGCCTCCCAAAAAGGCTATCAACCCTGATGGGCCGTTTTAACCCTAGCCATGCCTCCCAAAAAGGCTATCAACCCTGATGGGCCATTTTAACCCTAGCCATGCCTCCCAAAAGGCCATCAACCCTGATGGGCCATTTTAACCCTAGCCATGCCTTCCAAAAAGGCTATCAACCCTGATGGGCCATATTAACCCTAGCCATGCCTCCCAAAAAGGCTATCAACCCTGATGGGCCATTTTAACCCTAGCCATGCCTCCCAAAAAGGCTATCAACCCTGATGGGCCGTTTTAACCGTAGCCATGCCTCCCAAAAAGGCTATCAACCCTGATGGGCCATTTTAACCCTAGCCATGCCTCCCAAAAAGGCTATCAACCCTGATGGTTCGTTTTAACCCTAGCCATGCCTCCCAAAAAGATGATCAACCCTGATGGGCCATTTTAACCCTAGCCATGCCTCCAAAAAGGCTATCAACCCTGATGGGCCGTTTTAACCCTAGCCATGCCTCCCAAAAAGGCTATCAACCCTGATGGGCCGTTTTAACCCTAGCCATGCCTCCCAAAAAGGCTATCAACCCTGATGGGCCGTTTTAACCCTAGCCATGCCTCCCAAAAAGACCATCAACCTTGATGGGCCATTTTAACCCTAGCCATGTCTCCTCAAAAGACTATCAACCCTGCTGGGCCATTTTAACCCTAGTCATGCCTCCCAAAAAGGCTGTCAACCCTGATGGGCCGTATTAACCCTAGCCATGCCTCCCAAAAAGGCTATCAACCCTGATGGGCCATTTTAACCCTAGCCATGCCTCCCAAAATGGCTATCAACCCTGATGGGCCATTTTAACCCTAGCCATGCCTCCCAAAAAGGCCATCAACCCTGATGGGCCATTTTAACCCTAGCCATGCCTCCCAAAAAGGCTATCAACCCTGATGGGCCATTTTAACCCTAGCCATGCCTCCCAAAAAGCTATCAACCCTGATGGGCCATTTTAACCCTAGCCATGCCTCCCAAAAAGGCTATCAACCCTGATGGGCTGTTTTAACCCTAGCCATGCCTCCCAAAAAGGCTATCAACCCTGATGGGCCGTTTTAACCCTAGCCATGCCTCACAAAAAGGCCATCAACCCTGATGGGCCGTTTTAACCCTAGCCATGCCTCCCTAACAGGCTATCAACCCTGATGGGCCATTTTAACCCTAGCCAAGCCTCCCAAAAAGGCGATCAACCCTGATGGGCCACATTAACCCTAGCCATGCCTCCCAAAAGGCTATCAACCCTGATGGGCCATTTTAACCCTAGCCATGCCTCCCAAAAAGGCTATCAACCCTGATGGGCTGTTTTAACCCTAGCCATGCCTCCCAAAAAGGCTATCAACCCTGATGGGCCATTTTAACCCTAGCCATGCCTCCCAAAAAGGCTATCAACCCTGATGGGCCATTTTAACCCTAGCCATGCCTCCCAAAAAGGCTATCAACCCTGATGGGCCGTTTTAACCCTAGCCATGCCTCCCAAAAAGGCTATCAACCCTGATGGGCCATTTTAGCCCTAGCCATGCATCCCAAAAAGGCCATCAACCCTGATGGGCCATATTAACCCTAGCCATGTCTCCTCAAAAGACTATCAACCCTGCTGGGCCATTTTAACCCTAGCCATGCCTCCCAAAAAGGCTATCAAACCTGATGGGCCTTATTAACCCTAGCCATGCCTCCCAAAAAGGCTATCAACCCAGATGGGCCATTTTAACACTAGCCATGCCTCCCAAAAGGGCTATCAACCCTGATGGGCCGTTTTAACCCTAGCCATGCCTCCCCAAAAGGCTATCAACCCTGATGGGCCGTTTTAACCCTAGCCATGCCTCCCAAAAAGGCTATCAACCCTGATGGGCCATTTTAACCCTAGCCATGCCTCCCAAAAAGGCTATCAACCCTGATGGGCCATTTTAACCCTAGCCATGCCTCCCAATAAGGCTATCAACCCTGAGGTGCCGTTTTAACTGTAGCCATGCCTCACAAAAAGGACATCAACCCTGATGGGCCGTTTTAACCCTTGCCATGCCTCCCAAAAAGGCGATCAACCCTGGTGGGCCATTTTAACCCTAGCCATGCCTCCCAAAAAGGCCATCAATCCTGATGGGCCGTATTAACCCTAGCCATGCCTCCCAAAAAGGCTATCAACCCTGATGGGCCATTTTAACCCTAGCCATGCCTCCCAAAAAGGCTATCAACCCTGATGGGCCATTTTAACCCTAGCCATGCCTCCCAAAAAGGCTATCAACCCTGATGGGCCATTTTAACCCTAGCCATGCCTCCCAAAAAGGCTATCAACCCTGATGGGCCATTTTAACCCTAGCCATGCCTCCCAAAAAGGCTATCAACCCTGATGGGCCATTTTAACCCTAGCCATGCCTCCCAAAAAGGCTATCAACCCTGATGGGCCATTTTAACCCTAGCCATGCCTCCCAAAAAGGCGATCAACCCTGATGGGCCATATTAACTCTAGCCATGCCTCCCAAAAAGGCTATCAACCTTGATGGGCCGTTTTAACCCTAGCCATGCCTCCCAAAAAGGTTATCAACCCTGATGGGCCGTTTAACCCTAGCCATGCCTCACAAAAAGGCCATCAACCCTGATGGGCCATTTTAACCCTAGCAATGCCTCCCATAAAGGCCATCAACCCTGATGGGCCATTTTAACCCTAGCCATGCCTCCCAAAAAGGCTATCAACCCTGATGGGCCGTTTTAACCCTAGCCATGCCTCCCAAAAAGGCTATCAACCCTGATGGGCCGTTTTAACCCTAGCCATGCCTCCCAAAAAGGCTATCAACCCTGATGGGCCATTTTAACCCTAGCCATGCCTCCCAAAAAGGCTATCAACCCTGATGGGCCATTTTAACCCTAGCCATGCCTCCCAAAAAGGCTATCAACCCTGATGGGCCATTTTAACCCTAGCCATGCCTCCCAAAAAGGCGATCAACCCTGATGGGCCGTTTTAACCCTAGCCATGCCTCCCAAAAAGGCTATCAACCCTGATGGGCCATTTTAACCCTAGCCATGCCTCCCAAAAAGGCTATCTACCCTGTTGGCCCGTTTAAGTCCCTGCCATGCCTCCCAAAAAGGCTATCAACCCTGATGGGCCATTTTAACCCTAGCCATGCCTCCCAAAAAGGCTATCAACCCTGATGGGCCGCTTTAACCCTAGCCATGCCTCCCAAAAAGGCCATCAACTCTGATGGGCCATATTAACCATAGCCATGCCTCCCAAAAGACTATCAACCCTGATGGGCCGTTTAACCCTAGCCATGCCTCCCAAAAGGCTATCAACCCTGATGGGCCGTTTTAACCCTAGCCATGCCTCCCAAAAGGCTATCAACCCTGATGGGCCATTTTAACCCTAGCCATGCCTCCCAAAAGGCCATCAACCCTGATGGTCCATTTTAACCCTAGCCATGCCTTCAAAAACGGCCATCAACCCTGATGGGCCATTTTAACCCTAGCCATGCCTCCAAAAAGGCTATCAACCCTAATGGGCCGTATTAACCCTAACCATGCCTCCCAAAAAGGCTATCAAACCTGAAGGACCGTATTAACCCTAGCCATGCCTCCCAAAAAGCTATCAAACCTGATTGGCCATTTTAACCCTAGCCATGCCTCCCAAAAAGGCCATCAACCCTGATGGGCCGTATTAACCCTAGCCATCCCTCCCAAAAAGGCAGTCCACCATGATGGGCCATTTTAACCCTAGCCATGCCTCCCAAAAAGGTGATCAACCCTGATGGGCCATTTTAACCCTAGCCATGTCTCCCAAAAAGCTATCAACCCTGATGGGCCATTTTAACCCTAGCCATGCCTCCCAAAAAGGCTATCAACCCTGATGGGCCATTTTAACCCTAGCCATGCCTCCCAAAAAGGCTATCAACCCTGATGGGCCGTTTTAACCCTAGCCATGCCTCCCAAAAAGGCTATCAACCCTGATGGGCCATTTTAACCCTAGCCATGCCTCCCAAAAAGCTATAAACCCTGATTGGCCGTATTATCCCTAGCAATGCCTCCCATAAAGGCCATCAACCCTGATGGGCCATTTTAACCCTAGCCATGCCTTCCAAAAAGGCTATCAACCCTGATGGGCCATTTTAACACTAGCCATGCCTCCCAAAATGGCTATCAACCCTGATGGGCCGTTTTAACCCTAGCCATGCCTCCCAAAAAGGCTATCAACCCTGATGGGCCATTTTAACCCTAGCCATGCCTCCCAAAAAGGCTATCAACCCTGATGGGCCGTTTTAACCCTAGCCATGCCTCCCAAAAAGGCTATCAACCCTGATGGGCCGTTTTAACCCTAGCCATGCCTCCCAAAAAGGCTATCAACCCTGATGGGCCATTTTAACCCTAGCCATGCCTCCCAAAAAAGCTATCAACCCTGATGAGCCATATTAACCCTAGCCATCCCTCCCAAAAAGGGGATCCACCCTGGTGGGCCATTTTAACCCTAGCCATGCCTGCCAAAAAGGCGATCAACCCTGATGGGTCGTTTTAACACTAGCCATGCCTCCCAATAAGGCTATCAACCCCGATGGGCTGTTTTAACCCTAGCCATGCCTCCCAAAAAGGCCATCAACCCTGATGGGCCGTATTAACCCTAGCCATGCCTCCCAAAAAGGCTATCAACCCTGATGGGCCGTTTTAACCCTAGCCATGCCTCCCAAAAAGGTGATCAACCCTGGTGGGCCATTTTAACCCTAGCCATGCCTCCCAAAAAGACTATCAACCCTGATGGCCCGTTTTCACCCTAGACATGCCTCCCAAAAAGGCTATCAACGCTGATGGGCCATTTTAACCCTAGCCATGCCTCCCGAAAAGGCTATCAACCCTGATCATCCGCTTTAACCCTAGCCATGCCGCCCAAAAAGGCCATCAACTCTGATGGGCCATATTAACCATAGCCATGCCTCCCAAAAAGGCAATCAACCCTGATGGGCCATTTTAACCTTAGCCATGCCTCCAAAAACGGCCATCAACCCTGATGGGCCATTTTAACCCTAGCCATGCCTCCAAAAAGGCTATCAACCCTAATGGGCCGTATTAACCCTAACCATGCCTCCCAAAAAGGCTATCAAACCTGAAGGACCGTATTAACCCTAGCCATGCCTCCCAAAAAGGCTATCAACCCTGATGGGCCATTTTAACCCTAGCCATGTCTCCCAATAAGGCTATCAACCCTGATGGGCCATTTTAACCGTAGCCATGCCTCCCAAAAAGCTATCAACCCTGATGGGCCATTTTAACCCTAGCCATGCCTCACAAAAAGGCTATCAACCCTGATGGGCCATTTTAACCCTAGCCATGCCTCCCAAAAAGGCTATCAACCCTGATGGGACATTTTAACCCTAGCCATGCCTCCCAAAAAGCTATCAACCCTGATGGGACATTTTAACCCTAGCCATGCCTCCCAAAAAGGCTATCAACCCTGATGGGGCGTTTTAACCCTAGCCATGCCCCCAAAAAGGCGATCAACCCTGATGGGCTGTATTAACCCTAGCCATGCCTCCCAAAAAGGCTATCAACCCTGATGGGCCATTTTAACCCTAGCCATGCCTCCCAAAAAGGCTATCAACCCTGATGGGACATTTTAACCCTAGCCATGCCTCCCAAAAGGCTATCAACCCTGATGGACCATTTTAACCCTAGCCATGCCTCCCAAAAAGGCTATCAACCCTGATGGGCCATTTTAACCCTAGCCATGCCTCCCAAAATGGCTATCAACCCTGATGGGCCATTTTAACCCTAGCCATGCCTCCCAAAATGGCTATCAACCCTGATGGGCTGTTTAACCCTAGCCATGCCTTCCAAAAAGGCTATCAACCCTGATGGGCCATTTTAACACTAGCCATGCCTCCCAAAATGGCTATCAACCCTGATGGGCCGTTTAACCCTAGCCATGCCTCCCAAAAAGGCTATCAACCCTGATGGGCCATTTTAACCCTAGCCATGCCTCCCAAAAAGGCTATCAACCCTGATGGGCCGTTTTGACCCTAGCCATGCCTCCCAAAAAGGTGATCAACCCTGATGGGCCATTTTAACCCTAGCCATGCCTCCCAATAAGGCTATCAACCCTGATGGGCCATTTTAACCCTAGCCATGCCTCCCAAAAAGGCTATCAACCCTGATGGGGCGTTTTAACCCTAGCCATGCCCCCCAAAAAGGCGATCAACCCTGATGGGCCATATTAACCCTAGCCATCCCTCCCAAAAAGGCTATCAACCCTGATGGGCCATATTAACCCTAGCCATGCCTCCCAAAAAGGCTATCAACCCTGATGGGCCATATTAACCCTAGCCATGCCTCCCAAAAGGCTATCAACCCTGATGGGCCATTTTAACCCTAGCCATGCCTCCCAAAAGGCTATCAACCCTGATGGGCCATTTTAACCCAAGCCATGCCTCCCAAAAACGCTATCAACCCAGATGGGCCATTTTAACCCTAGCCATGCTTCCCAAAAGGCTATCAACCCTGATGGGCCATTTTAACCCTAGCCATGCCTCCCAAAAGGCTTAA
>NC_056743.1:358107437-358196095 GCF_019279795.1 Protopterus annectens | reverse complement strand
AGCCATGCCTCCCAAAAAGGCCATCAACCCGGATGGGCCATTTTAACCCTAGCCATGCCTCCCAAAAAGGCTATCAAACCTGATGGGCCGTATTAACCCTAGCCATGCCTCCCAAAAAGGCTATCAACCTTGATGGGCCGTTTTAACCCTAGCCATGCTTCCCAAAAAGGCGATCAACCCTGATGAGCCGTTTTAACCCTAGCCATGCCTCCCAAAAAGGCCATCAACCCTGGTGGGCCATTTTAACTCTAGCCATGCCTCCCAAAAAAGCTATCAACCATGATGGGCCATATTAACCCTAGCCATGCCTCCCAAAAGTTTTCAAACCTGATGGGCCTTATTAACCCTAGCCATGCCTCCCAAAAAGGCTATCAACCCTGATGGGCCGTATTAACCCTAGCCATGCCTCCCAAAAAGGCTATCAACCCTGATGGGCCGTATTAACCCTAGCCATGCCTCCTGAAAAGGCTATCAACCCTGATGGGCCATATTAACCCTAGCCATGCCTCCCAAAATGACTATCAACCCTGATGGACCGTTTTAACCCTAGCCATGACTCCCAAAAAGGCTATCAACCCTGATGGGATGTTTTAACCCTAGCCATGCCTCCCAAAAAGGCAGTCAACCCTGATGGGCCGTTTTAACCCTAGCCATGCCTCCCAAAAAGGCCATCAACCCTGATGGGCCGTTTTAACCCTAGCCTTGCCTCCCAAAAAGGCCATCAACCCTGATGGGCCATTTTAAACGTAGCCATGCCTCCCAAAAAGGCTATCAACCCTGATGGGCCGTATTAACCCTAGCCATGCCTCCCAAAAAGGCTATCACACCTAATGAGCCGTATTAACCCTAGCCATGTCTCCCAAAAAGGCCATCAACCCTGATGGGCCGTTTTAACCCTAGCCATGCCTCCCAAAATGGCTATCAACCCTGATGGGCTGTTTTAACCCTAGCCATGCCTCACAAAAAGGCCATCAACCCTGATGGGCCATATTAACCCTAGCCATCCCTCCCAAAAAGGCGATCCACCCTGATGGCCATTTTAACCCTAGCCATGCCTCCCAAAAAGGCGATCAACCCTGATGGGCCATTTTAACCCTAGCCATGCCTCCCAATAAGGCTATCAACCCTGATGGGCCGTTTTAACCGTAGCCATGCCTCCCAAAAAGGCCATCAACCCTGAAGGGCCATATTAACCCTAGCCATGCCTCCCAAAATGGCAATCAACCCTGATGGGCCATTTTAACCCTAGCCATGCCTCCCAAAAAGGCCATCAACCCTGATGGGCCATTTTAACCCTAGCCATGCCTCCCAAAAAGGCTATCAAACCTGATGGGCCGTATTAAACCTAGCCATGCCTCCTAAAAAGGCTATCAACCTTGATGGGCCGTTTTAACCCTAGCCATGCCTCCCAAAAAGGCCATCAACCCTGGTGGGCCATTTTAACTCTAGCCATGCCTCCCAAAAAAGCTATCAACCATGATGGGCCATATTAACCCTAGCCATGCCTCCCAAAAGTTTTCAAACCTGAATGGCCTTATTTACCCTAGCCATGCCTCCCAAAAAGGCTATCAACCCTGATGGGCCGTATTAACCCTAGCCATGCCTCCCAAAAAGGCTATCAACCCTGATGGGCCATATTAACCCTAGCCATGCCTCCCAAAATGACTATCAACCCTGATGGACCGTTTTACCCCTAGCCATGCCTCCCAAAAAGGCTATCAATCCTGATGGGAGGTTTTAACCCTAGCCATGCCTCCCAAAAAGGCAGTCAACCCTGATGGGCCGTTTTAACCCTAGCCATGCCTCCCAAAAAGGCCATCAACCCTGATGGGCCATTTTAACCCTAGCCTTGCCTCGCAAAAAGGCCATCAACCCTGATGGGCCATTTTAAACATAGCCATACCTCCCAAAAAGGCTATCAACCCTGATGGGCCGTATTAACCCTAGCCATGCCTCCCAAAAAGGCTATCACACATAATGGGCCGTATTAACCCTAGCCATGCCTCCCAAAAAGGCCATCAACCATGATGGGCCGTTTTAACCCTAGCAATGCCTCTCAAAATGGCTATCAACCCTGATGGGCTGTTTTAACCCTAGCCATGCCTCACAAAAACGTCATCAACCCTGATGGGCCATATTAACCCTAGCCATCCCTCCCAAAAAGGCGATCCACCCTGATGGCCATTTTAACCCTAGCCATGCCTCCCAAAAAGGCGATCAACCCTGATGGGCCATTTTAACCCTAGCCATGCCTCCCAAAAAGGCTATCAACCCTGATGGGCCGTTTTAACCCTCGCCATGCCTCACAAAAAGGCCATCATCCCTGATGGGCCATATTAACCCTAGCCATGCCTTCCAAAAAGGCTATCAACCCTGATGGGCCATTTTAGCCCTTGCCATGCGTCCCGAAAAGGCCATCAACCCTGATGGGCCGTATTAATCCTAGCTATGTCTCCTAAAAAGACTATCAACCCTGATGGGCCATTTTAACCCTAGTCATGCCTCCCAAAAAGGCTATCAACCCTGATGGGCCGTATTAACCCTAGCCAGACCTCCCAAAAAGGCAATCAACCCTGATGGGCCATTTTAACCCTAGCCATGCCTCCCAAAAAGGCCATCAACCCTGATGGGCCATTTTAACCCTAGCCATGCCTCCCAAAAAGGCTATCAAACCTGATGGGCTGTATTAACCCCAGCCATGCCTCCCAAAAAGGCTATCAACCTTGATGGCCGTTTTAACCCTAGCCATGCTTCCCAAAAAGGCGATCAACCATGATGATCCGTTTTAACCCTAGCCATGCCTCCCAAAAAGCCATCAACCTGGTGGGCCGTTTTAACTGTAGCCATGCCTCCCAAAAAAGGCTATCAACCCTGATGGGCCATATTAACCCTAGCCATGCCTCCCAAAAAGGCTATCAAACCTGATGGGCCTTATTAACCCTAGCCATGCTTCCCAAAAAGGCTATCAACCTTGATGGGCCGTTTTAACCCTAGCCATGCCTCCCAAAAAGGCGATCAACCCTGATGGGTCGTATTAACCCTAGCCATGCCTCCCAAAAAGGCTATCAATCTTGATGGGCCGTTTTAACGCTAGCCATGCTTCCCAAAAAGGCGATCAACCCTGATGAGCCATTTTAAACCTAGCCATGCCTCCCAAAAAGGCCATCAACCCTGGTGGGCCGTTTTAACTCTAGCCATGCCTCCCAAAAAGGCTATCAACCCTGATGGGCCATATTAACCCTAGCCATGCTGCCCCAAAAAGGCGATCAACCCTGATGGGCCATTTTAACCCTAGCCATGCCTCCTAAAAAGGCTATCAACTTTGATGGGTCGTTTTATCCCTAGCCATGCCTCCCAAAAAGGCCATCAACCCTGGTGGGCCGTTTTAACTCTAGCCATGCCTCCCAAAAAGGCTATCAACCCTGATGGGCCGTGTTAACCCTAGCCTTGCCTCCCAAAAAGGCCATCAACCCTGATGGGCCATAATAACCTTAGCCATGCCTCGCAAAAAGGCAATCAACCCTGATAGGCCATTTTAACCTTAGCCATGCCACCAATAAAGGCCATCAACCCTGATGGTCCGTTTTAACCCTAGCCATGCCTCACAAAAACGCTATCAACCCTGATGGGCCGTTTTAACCCTAGCCATGCTTCCCAAAAAGGCTATCAACCCTGATGGGCCGTTTTTGCCCTAGCCATGCCTCCCAAAAAGACGATCAACCCTGATGGTCGTTTTAACCCTAGCCATGACTCCCAAATAGGGTCATCAACCCTGGTGGGCCATTTTCACCCTAGCCATGCCTCCCAAAAAGGTTATCAACCCTGATGGGCCGTATTAACCCTAGCCATGCCTCCCAAAAATGCTATGACCCTGATGGGCCGTATTAACCCTAGCCATGCCTCCCAAAAAGGCTATCAACCCTGATGGGCCGTTTTAACCCTAGCCATGCTTCCTAAAAAAGCTATAAACCCTGATTGGCTGTA
This sequence comes from Protopterus annectens, assembly GCF_019279795.1. Taxonomy (NCBI): domain Eukaryota; kingdom Metazoa; phylum Chordata; order Ceratodontiformes; family Protopteridae; genus Protopterus; species Protopterus annectens. Next base: position 358,192,111 of record NC_056743.1, on the reverse strand, counting down.
TTATCCCTAGTCATGCCTCCCATAAAGGTCATCAACCCTGATGGGCCGTTTTAACCCTAGCCATGCCTTCCAAAAAGGCTATCAACCCTGATGGGCCGTTTTAACCCTAGCCATGCCTCCCAAAATGGCTTTCAACCCTGATGGGCCGTTTTAACCCTAGTCATACCTACCAAAAAGGCCATCAACCTTGATGGGCCATATTAACCTTAGCCATCCCTCCCAAAAAGGCGATCCACCATGATGGGCCATTTTAACCCTAGCCATGCCTCCCAAAAAGGTGATCAACCCTGATGGGCCATTTTAACCCTAGCCATGCCTCCCAATAAGGCTATCAACCCTGATGGGCCGTATTCACCCTAGCCATGTCTCCGAAAAAGGCTATCAATCCTGATGGGCCGTTTTAACCCTAGCCATGCCTCCCAAAAAGGCTATCAACCCTGATGGGCCGTTTTAACCCTAGCCATGCCTCCCAAAAAGGCTATCAACCCTGATGGGGCGTTTTAACCCTAGCCATGCCTCCCAAAAAGGCGATCAACCCTGATGGGCTGTATTAACCCTAGCCATGCCTGCCAAAATGACTATCAACCCTGATGGGTCGTTTTAACCTTAGCCATGCCTCCCAAAAAGGCTATCAACACCGATGGGCCATTTTAACCCTAGTCATGACTCCCAAAAAGGCTATCAACCCTGATGGGCCGTTTTAACCCTAGCCATGCCTCCCAAAAATGCCATCAACCCTGATGGGCCATTTTAACCCTAGCCATGCCTCCCAAAAAGGCCATCAACCCTGATGGGCCATTTGAACCCAAGCCATGCCTCCCAAAAAGGCTATCAACCCTGATGGGCCGTATTAACCCTAGCCATGCCTCCCAAAAAGGCTATCAAACCTGATGGGCCGTATTAACCCTAGCCATGCCTCCCAAAAAGGCTATCCACCCTGATGGGCCGTTTTAACCCTAGCCATGCCTCCCAAAAAGGCGATCAACCCTGATGGGCCGTTTTAACCCTAGCCATGCCTCCCAAAAACGCCATCAACCCTAATGGGCCGTTTTAACCCTAGCCATGCCTCCCAGAATGGCTATCAACCCTGATTGGCTGTATTAACCCTAGCCATGCCTCCCAAAAAGGCCATCAACCCTGATGGGCCATATTAACCCTAGCCATCCCTCCCAAAAAGGCAGTCCACCATGATGGGCCATTTTAACCCTAGCCATGCCTCCCAGTAAGGCTATCAACCCTGATGGGCCATTTTAACCCTAGCCATGCCTCCCAAAAGGCCTATCAACCGTGATGGGCCATTTTAACCCTAGCCATGCCTCCCAAAAAGGTAATCAACCCTGATGGGCCATATTAACCCTAGCCATGCCTCCTAAAAATACTATCAACATTGATGGGCCGCTTTAGCACTAGCCATGCCTCCCAAAAAGGCTATCAACCCTGATGGGCCGTTTTATCCCTAGCCATGCCTCCTAAAAAGTCTATCAACCCTGATGGGCCGTTTTAACCCTAGCCATGCCTCCCAAAAAGGCCATCAACCCTGATGGGCCGTATTAACCCTAGCCATGCCTCCCAAAAAGGCAATCAACCCTGATGGGCCATTTTAACCCTAGCCATGCCTCCCAAAAAGGCCATCAACCCTGATGGTCAGTTTTAACCCTAGCCATGCCTCCTAAAAAGGCCATCAACCCTGATGGGCCAGTTTAACCCTAGCCATGCCTCCCAAAAATGCTATCAACCCTGATGGGCCGTATTAACCCTAGCCATGCCTCCCAAAAAGGCTATCAAACCTGATGGGCCATATTAACCCTAGCCATGCCTCCCAAAAAGGCTATCTACCTTGATGGGCCATTTTAACCCTAGCCATGCCTCCCAAAAAGGCGATCAACCCTGATGGGCCGTGTTAACTCTAGCCATGCCTCCCAAAAAGGCCATCAACCCTGGTGGGCCGTTTTAACTCTAGCCATGCCTCTCAAAAAGGCTATCAACCCTGATGGGCCATATTAACCTTAGCCATGCCTCCCAAAAAGGCTATCAAACCTGATGGGCCTTATTAACCCTAGCCATGCCTCCCAAAAAGGCTATCAACCTTGATGGGCCATTGTATCCCTCGCCATGCCTCCCAAAAAGGCGATCAACCCTGATGGGCCGTTTTAACCCTAGCCATGCCTCCCAAAAAGGCCATCAATCCTGGTGGGCCGTTTTAACTCTAGCCATGCCTCCAAAAAAGGCTATCAACCCTGATGGGCCGTTTTAACCCTAGCCATGCTGCCCCAAAAAGGGGATCAACCCTGATGGGCCATTTTAACCCTAGCCATGCCTCCCAAAAAGGCTATCAACTTTGATGGGTCGTTTTATCCCTAGCCATGCCTCCCAAAAAGGCCATCATCCCTGATGGGCCGTTTTAACCCTAGCCATGCCTTCCAAAAAGGCTATCAACCCTGATTGGCCATTTTAACCCTAGCCATGCCTCCCAAAAAGGCTATCAACCCTGATGGGCTGTATTAACCCTAGCCATGTTTCCCAAAAAGGCTATCAACCCTGATGGGCCGTATTAACCCTAGCCATGCCTCCCAAAAAGGCTATTAACCCTGATGGGCCATTTTAACCCTAGCCATGCCTCCCAAAAAGGCCATCAACCCTGATTGGCCGTTTTCACCCTAGCCATGCCTCCCAAAAAGGCTATCAACCCTGATGGACCATTTTAACCCTAGCCTTGCCTCCCAAAAACTCTATCAACCCTGATGGGCTGGGCCATTTTAACCCTAGCCATGCCCCCCAAAAAGGCTATCAATCCTGATGGACCATATTAACTCTAGCCATGCCTCCAAAAAAGGCTATCAACCCTGATGGTCCGTTTTAAACCTAGCTATCCCTCCCAAAAAGGCTATCAGCCCTGATGAGCCATTTTAACCCTAGTTATACCTCCCAAAAAGACTATCAACCTTGATGGGCTGTTTTAAGGTTAGCCATGCCTCCCAAAAAGGCTTTCAACCCTGATGAGCCATTTTAACCCTAGCCATTACTGATTTCCCAGCCACTGATCCAACCTGGACTTGAATAGGTGCAGGGAAGAATTGTGCTTCACCTGGATGGAAAGCCTGTTCCTGGTCAGGTACATACTGAACAGGATACTGTATTCTATGAGGGCAGAGTGCAACAAAACAATACATCCTTGGACCTAGATGCCATACCTTTCCTTTCCATTTAAGTTGTGAAACATAAAAAAAACTTCCATACTACCTTAGACACATGATGACACAGGCCAAGTCACACTAGATATGCAATCCCAAAGCCCTGATCACTGTCTCTATTCTCAGTGGTATTTTATCAATGTGTTAATTTGCAGGGATGGCCATCTTTCCAAACGATACTGATTTACACTTCTTGGCTCTGAGTTATAGACCATGACTCTGGCACCAATTTGTAGTCAGTATCTGGCCTTCTAGAAAGGTATCTGTGGCTTGGGAGGATTCAATTACTGCACTTAGTTTGCAATCGTCTGCAAATTTGGTCAGCCAGTGGCCTCTGACACTAGCCTTGACTTAAGAGAAGTAGATGACAAAAAGTAATGGGCCAGACAGTGAGCCCTGTAGGATTTCAGTAGTGGCCAGCCTTTTTGTGGTGGTTCACTCCCCTATCCTGACTTTCTAGGTCCTATCAGAGAGACAGCTTGGCTATCCAGTGGGTGATGTAAGGGTTTAGACCTACTTTAGTGAGCTTGTTTACAATGACAGAGTGGAATTTTGAGTTGAATGCCTTGACTATGTCAAGGTAGGCAGTATGTACTATTTTGCCCTCATCCATTGCTTTAGTGAACCTGTTGAAGAAGATCACCAGGGTCAGTAAGCATGACCTGCCCTTGATGAAATTAAACTGATTTTTATCCAGTGTCTGAAGGTTTCCTTTGTCATCACTTATTGAATCCATGATCCATCCATCCACCCATCCCACAATCCCTTTTTCTCATTTTTGCACATGGGGTTGGGGTGTCACTTCAACAGTCTTTCTTCCACTTTACATATGAGACTTGCAAGGCTTATGGGCTGATAGTTTTCTCAGTCCACTGATGGCTTGCTCATGTCCTGAAGGATAACAGTAGAAGTCCTCCATTTGTTTAGTACAAGGCCTGTTTGGAGGCTGCATTTAAATAGTGATTCTAGTGCACCACATAGGTCATGTTTCATGCTATTTAGGAGACAGCCTGGGATATTATCAGGTCTCATTGATGCAGTGTTTTTGCCCTTATAAAATGCTTTTGAGGACCTGTTCCCTAGTAATGTTTGGAGTTACTTCTTTAATGGTGTCTGGTGGGGACAGTGTGGTAAACTCGGAGCTATCCATATCCAGGTAGGTTCAGTCTATAAAATGGCAAACATCCAGTCAGGTTACAATGTATAAAATGGGAAATATCCAGGCAGGTTACAATGTATAAAATGGAAAATATCCAGGCAGGTTACAATGTATAAAATGACAAACATCCAGGCAGGTTACAATGTATAAAATGGAAAATATCCAGGCAGGTTACAATGTATAAAATGGCAATCATCCAGGCAGGTTACAGTGTATAAAATGGCAAACATCCTACTCATCCTTCATAACCATATCCATATCCAGGAAACAAACTTAAGTCTCCTTTTCCTCAGTATCCTCTTATACAAACTCTGTACTGCTGCTGGACTGGGCATTCTTTTCTGCTTGGACTAAACCATGTCCTCTTACAAACAGTTACACAGAAATCATACTCCTCCAGTGAAGCTTTCCTAGATAGGTCTAACCTTCTTCTTAACCCAAATAAAACTAAAATACTATTCTTCTCTGCAAAACAGCGTGCGCATCTTATAATCACCATCACTATAGTATCTGTACACAATTCTTGACTTCAGATAGTCTCTTATACCAAACTGCTGGGAGTAATTGTAGTTTTCTAGGCAAGAAGAAGCCTAGCTACCCTTGGGGGCATTTTAAGACTAGCTACCTTCCCTTTTTGTGTTTGAAATAACCTATACATGTGATTATAGATTGGCCTTATCCATCCTATGGTAATGAATTCTATATATTACCCCTAAGGAGAATAACTGAGATCATACCATGGATAATTTGAGGGGACCCATGCATGGCATAAAGCATTTAGGAGCTGCTTCTGTCCAGTAGTAGTACAGGGGGACAGTGCGGTGTACTTTTCCTGTTTTCCATCCATAGATCTAAGTTGTGCTTGAATATGGACAGGGATGAGCTTGGTTTTACATGGATGGGGTGTTTACACAGCAAGAGTGCTCCTTGCCATTTTAATACATGTTTCAATATGCATATTTAGGCCAGCTATTGTGCAGGAGGAGGTAAAGAAAGGTGTGGGTGTCTCATAGGTTGGTAGGCTATTGGCCCTAGGGCCTATACAAGCCTAGCCATAACAATTCCACGGCTATTTCTTCCCACACTATTTACTTCCCTGAACCCCTGTCTAGCAGGGTGACTGACGTGATCCCCAGAGTGAATTTCCTTTCTCCCATCCAATCATCAAAAGTTCCTTTTGAAGAGGGCCAAAGAGGCACTCTGTTTGACATGTATGGGCAGTCTATTCCAGAGTCTGGGGGGGGGTCTCAGTCTTCATCTACATAGCAGACACACAAAAAGGCAAATAAACCAGTTTGATGCATTAGAGCTTCTTTGTTTTTTGTTTTTCTTTGACCATTGAAAGGGTCCTGCTTCATATATTAATTAGCTATTCACCTCCCTCTGTGACCCAAGAAAGCCACAATGCCTACATACAGGAAATAGGAACACTCAGTATCTGTTCCATTTTTCTAGAAGATTTAAACTATCCAAATATAGTCTGGGAATTCTACACCACCACTAGTGCAGAAGCACAGAAATTCCTGGACTTTATCAATCAGAGTTACCCACTAGGGGAATAACATCTTGTTTACCGTCTTTACTAATAGGAGGGCATCTTGCACCATCCCTTGCATATCTTCATCACTTGTTCTGGTCTGATCATAAAGCTATCTCATTTGAAATAAAATTGAAACAAGAGACCCTTTACACCCCAGGTAAATTTAGAAAATTCTCTAAGGCAAATTACCTGAGTCATACATTGCCAAGCTTCAAATCCTGACAGCCCAGTTAATGCAGTTGAATATGTGTAAATGTGTGGCACAACACCATACCAGCATGTAAACAGATGCAGCTCTATCATGTAGGAACAAGTGCAGAGTAAACCCAAAACCAACGATGATAGAACCACAGAAACCCCTTCAATAATAGGAAGAGAATTTTGACAAAAAGGAAGAAGACTAATTCCCGTAATGACAGACGCTTGTCATTAAAAAATAATAATATAATACAAATAGTAAACCTCAGGAGCTTAATAAACTCCAGCAAAGCTACGTCTGAGGCTAAAATAGCTACCCAAGCCAAAGACAGTAACAAGGCCTTTTTAGCTATGTTCGTAATCTCAGAAGCACAGTGCAGTAATGTGCTGAGCTGGTTGTGAATGATGTTACATACACTGAGGCTGAAGATATAGTGAACCTATTGACCCATAAATTCAGCCCAAACTTTACCCCTCTCTCCTCCATTTGTCCCACAAGATATACCTGAAACTGGCTTGACTCCAGCTATCATCCAAGATCAACTTTCAAAACATTATCAAAACCTAAAAATCCTGCATCAATGGATCCTGACAACATCCCTGAATTGAATATACCTTAAATAGCAAGAAGCACAGTTTAGCCCCTATTGAAGAACACTGTTCAACCTCAGTCTCCAGACAGGTTTTGTTCTAAACAAATGGGGAACAGCTATAGTCATTCCCCTCCTTAACGGAAGGCCTTCCACAGACCGAAAAGTCTGAGGATCGTCATATACAAAACCGTGGAAAGACTTATCATGGAACTAATCAATAAGGACATAGTGAACCTGCAAATTGTGGGTCTTTCTCAGTTTGGATTCTTTAAGGGCATGTCATGTTTACTCAACCATATGGACTTTTTTGAAAAGGTCACCAAAGCAATGGAGGTAAAATGGTACGCACTGCACACATCGACCAGGCCAAAGCTTTTGACACAATCCCCCCACTCATGGACAGTAGAAGAGCTAAATAAACTGTGAAAAAAAAAAAAAAACTAAATCACCTACTGGATTGACAACTGGCTGACAGATAGGAGGCAGGAGATTAAAACAGGTGAGTTATCTCCACAAAGAGACTAGTCACAAATGGGTTCAGTGCTGGGACATCTCTTATTTGGCATCTAATTTTCTGAAGTAAAAGCCAATACTAAAGGGTCCAGGCTGACAAAGTTTGCAGATGACTGCAAGCTAGGAGTAGTATCTGAATCCCCAAATGATTTTGTGATCCTGCAGGAAGGTTTGTCTCAAACAAATAACTGGTGCAAAATTCATGGACAGGAACTAAGTATGAAAAATGCATTGACCAAGAACCAAAATGAGAAAAACTCAATACTTGACATCATACTACAAGACATGCGTGACCAAGGCCAGGTGGAACTTGGCCAGTTTGATTTTTACACAACCAGTACCCCAAAGTTCCAAGTATCTTCGGAATTCCAAAGATACATAAGGATAAGAGGAACCCCCCTATGAGACCAGTTGTTAGTGCTGCAGGGTCTAAAACCCAAACACTAGGAAATTTCATTGATTTTGCCCTCAAGGGTGTTTTAAAAGGGGAAGGCACATTTGTCTTGATTCGTGGCATTTTTTGGATAAATTAAATAGTGCAATGTTTCATTAAAATGTCAGTTTTCTTACAGTAGATGTAACTAATTTGTATAATGTCATTCCATACACACTCGGCTTGGAGTGGTTTGAGGAATTTTTGTTTGACAATCACTTATTTAACAACAATGAAGTTGTATTTTGGTGACACTCATGGAGATGTTGTTAAAAAACAGTTTTTTTTTTTTTTGAAGGGCAGTACTTTCTACAAAAGACCGGTATTGCTATAGGAGCCATTTGTGCTCCCAGAGTTGCAAATATTATTATGCTTATGTGGGAGAGAAAGTACTTATTTAATTCTGAGTTTTCTAATAATTGGACTGTATATTTGCGTTATATTGATGACTTATTTTTTATGGAACAACACTGGTGAAGATGTCACATCTTTTATTGATTATCTCAATAATACAACTGAGTTTCTGAAATTTATTTTTGTTCACAATGTCTCTGGCATTAATTGTTTGGATGTGGATATTAGAAAGGATTTAGTCAAGACATGTTTTGTTAGTAATTTGTACAGGAAGCTCATTTACTGTAATAGTCTCCTGCACTATGAGAGTAACCATCCAATACACCTTAAGAAAGGTATTATGAAAGGACCATTTGTGAGGATTGCCTGGATGGTTAGTACAGAAGAAGATTTTTTTACAGCAGTGTGAGACACTTATTGGTATGTTTATGGCTAGGGGATACCCTAGGTATTTGATAACCCAAATACACAAGGAGGTCACCCTCAAAAGAAACAGTCAGAGTATTCTGCCCATTTTGGGGGGTGGTATTACTAGGACTGATGGGAGTGCTTCCCGTAAAAACACCAAAACTAACCCATCACAATTTATTTTGCCCCTTTGTGACTAGGTTTTCCAATGACCATAGTAGTATTTATAGTATTTTGAAGAAAAACTGGCAAATTTTTTGTAGTGACCCAGGGTTGTTGGATAAGGTGGGTACCAGGTCTGAGGTAGTGTTTAAAAGGGGCATTAGTATAAAACATCTTGAATGTGAGAGTGCTGACCGAAGCAGTGATGGCAGGTATGGGACTAAGAAATGTGGGGGTTGTTCACAATGCCATCTCATTTTGAACAGTGATTATATTAAAATCAACCACATTCCTATTAAACCTAATGAGGAACTTTCCGGTAATTCAGTAGGGGTGGTTTATGCTGCCCTGTGCCTTCTCTGTAGTTGGTTTTACATTGGTAAGACCAAGAGGAGGTTTAAGGACAGAATCTACGAGCACTACAGGGACATCCGAAATGGTAATGGTAATAATCCTTTATTTAAGCACATTTCTAAACATTCCTCACACTCCTTTCATTTTTTATTTGTGGAAGGGGTAAAGAAAGACCCTAGGGGAGGTCCTTGGGAAGATTATTTTGAGTTCAGGGAACTTTGTCAGCAGATTAGATTAAATGCCTGTGTTCCCCCAGGACTCAATGACAATATTAGTATTTGTAGCCTTCTCAGGTTACGCTCATATGATTTATAGTTTTGAAAAGAACTGTGCTTGTATTTAGTGTTGTATTTTTTGTGGTAGTCTGTACACCTTTGTTTTTACAGATGTACTTTTTTACAAATGTGTTTTTAACCAATGTGTTTTTTATAAATGTGCTTTTTACCAATGTGTTTTTATAACAGATTTGCCAGTAAGGATTTCTACTAGGAATGTCTGCTGTTGCACAAATAGATTTGTGTATGTTATTGGTTGGCACAGTCATGTGTTTCATCATGTGTTTGTATTTAAATGGGTGTGTAACTTGTTATAGATTATTCTGATGAAGTCAGTGGATATAATCCTATGAAAGCGCTAAATAAACCTGTGTTTTATTAAGGTAGTGTTTTTTTTGTGGAACTTCATTCATGGACTGGTTCATGCTGGTGATGAAAAATGCATTACTGCATCCTTCAGGAAGTCATCTATCATAGGGAACTGCCACATTGACAATAACCCCCAAAGAGAAGACCCGTTTTTTGAAGATTTTAGAACTTATGTGGACAGTGACCTAATTTTTGACCAGCATGTGTGCACTGTCATGACAAAAATCTTGTTTATTACACAGCTTATAAACAAAGGGATTATGTCTAGCTCTAAACACATCATTGCCACCTTTACTCAATCCTTATTAGTCCAGTTATTCAGTATAAAACCTCCTTTGGCATTTATCATAGATGATAACCTAAAATTTAACATATAGATCCAAAATGCTATTTAAAAAGTATGACAAACTAGACTGCCTCTATAAAACATTTCCTTACCTCAACTTACAATCAAGAAGGAGAACTGCTCTATCTGTAGCCACAGATATTAGTAGTACCCTTCAATATAACTTGTATAACGCTGCAATAAAATTGCAAATTGTGTGACTAATCTGCCCAGTAAAAGCCATCATTGCTTAGCACTTTAAATAGCTCATTTGGATGTAATTGCATCGCTATAGGAAATAACAACCAACTCATACTAGCTGATATTGTTTTGCATCACCCTAATAAATGTGATGTAATAAAATGGTACCCCTCCAGACCATACAAATTCAAAGACAAGTATCTGCTCAAATTCTGAAACCAAACAACAAGCATGGTGAAGCGTTCCACAGCTCATACTACTTAATCCTGTAGTGCTCTTCCTCAGGATGTAAAACCAATATTAAACCCAAAACATTTCAAAGCAAAGCTCAGGAACACTTCCCAGATCATAAACTAATTTGCTGTCATTCTTATCTAGGCTACAAACAATTTTAGCAGCATCTTCTTGCAGCTGTCTCCTCATCCTTACCCTCTACTTAGAACTAATTGACCAACAACTATAAATATAATAGTCAGGTCTGACAGTCAGATACTCAGGTCTGACAGTCGCAGATGCAAATCCATACCTCACAAATTGATTTATCATGTCGTTGCTCCCATTTTAGAACCAATATTCAAAATAAAACACTAATACAAGAGCCAAAATGGTGTAGAAAGCAACACTGTAAATAGTAGAATACATGTCCTAGTGAGACAACCAACTGTGGAGCTTTGAACATGCTATGATTCTCAGTTTATTGTCTATTTTTATGGTGATCATATATGTCACATTGTTAAACTGATGACTCGCTCTTATAACATGTTTTGTCATTCATGTTAAATGTGTTTATTCTGTATTGTCTGCTGTGTATAAACATGGGGAGATTCTCCCTGGGCGCCTGTTGAAAAGGGGATCTCGTGGCCCAGTCACAGTAATCAAATGCTAATAAGTAAGGAGATACTGACTCCTCACCAAGTAATCCAAGCAACAAATCATTTAGGACATCATTACTGCGTATCTGATTACAATACTGTGTTGTCAGAACCAAAAAAATATATCCAGCGTTCTTAAACAAAAAAGACAAACAAACTGAAAGAACGTAATGGATCACCCAAAACAGCATTTAATCAAAACCACATTACACAGTAAGTGCTTTTGTCATCAAAAATGACTTCCTCAGACTGAATAAAGCTACAAATCAACCAAAAATTTAAAGTACAAATGTACCAATCACATATAAAGAACAGTTTTTAAAATTTTTTTAAAATGCATTTGTACTTTAAATTTTTGGTTGTTTTGTAACATTATTCAGTCTGAGGAAGTCATTTTTTAATGACAAAGCGTTTACTGTGTAATGTGGTTCTGATTAAACGCTGTTTTGGGTGATCCATTACATTCTTTCAGTTTGTTTGTCTTTTTCGTTTAAGAACGTTGGATATATTTTTTTGGTTTGGACTTATTATATTAATCTACGGATACCCAAAGCAGATTGAGTTTTTTGGTGCTTCCATCTGGTTTCACTTTAAATGATACTTCGAATGGTGCTGTTATTTGCAGCCAAGATGGTAATAGCAGCAGAATTGCTAATATTTCAACCAATTGCAACAGTCCTGTGGCATCTAATGGGAATGCGAAACAAAATGCAGTCAGCTGAAAGGATGATGTTTTGGCTGGATGTTTAGCCCCTCCTGTTGACTCTTTTTTCAATGTCCAAGGGGCTAAAGTTGGTGTTAACAGTGTGCCTAATTGTTCAGAACTTTTCAACAGTCTAGAAAAAGATTTGCTGAAGCTTAAGAGACTACAGTGGGATAATTTGTATTTTGAGAATTGTTTGCGAAATGACAGAGTACTGAAAGGTTTGAGAATTACTATTATGCCTACTGTCGATTCTATTGATAGTGACTTTGTTAAGAGATGGGTTAATTTAAATCAAAAAGTTGGTCTCCAGTATGTGGAGATGCTTACTACCTATAATCGACAAAGAACGGAAGTTCTGAGCAATAAGATTCAGAATGCGTTTTTTTCATTTAAAAGACACTGTTTCTGGAAACAATTTTGAAGTGAACTTTTGTTCAATTCAAGATAAAATTATCAAGGAGAATGACATCTTGAAAAAAAGAAAAAACAAAAAGTTTTTACGGAACTATGATGAATATGAGAGGGGTGTGGCGTATCCTGTTCCAGGTGCTGAACGAGTGGCTTCATCGAATCAAAATGCTGTTAACAACCAGAAAGTTAATATCAATCCTAACTCTACGGAAAAGAACCCGTTAAGACGCTCGGAATGTTTGGCAGCAAAAAGCGGGAGTAATACTTTCAACAATAGTAAACCAACAGTTGAAAATAATCAACAAACTAATTCCAATGAGGTAAGGCAGGCCAGCATTCAAAGATTTCAGATGGGTGCAGCACAACAACTGATTTAGGAGCAAGGGGAGCAAGGTAAGAGAACATGGGCTGAAGTACAGCGGCCAACCGCAAGCCAGGGATCAACAAGTACTTCAAGAACAATTTTCGTCAGAAGAATTGGAGAAAAGAGAGAAACCAACAAAGGAGATTTTAGGTGCTGTTGACTGTAGTTTCAGGATTGTTAATTTATCTTCTCTTCCATTAAGTGAAGAGATGTGTTCTGTTTTGTCTAAAGGATGGAACTTTGTGCCCAGTAAAAGAGCTGATTAATGTGATGTTATCATTCGTTGAGTGACTATGTCAGGAAGCTGAATTTTATGTTGTCATATAATAATAGTAATACAGACAATGTGAATATTTTTAGAAAGCCCAGCATTTATAACCCTCTGTTAAAGAAGGAATTAGAAGTTTTTTAATGACATCTGAGTAACAGTTAATTGAAATGTTTGATAAAAGGCCTACTTTTAAATATTATAATTTAAGTTTGAAAGAATATGTGATTTTTAAAGGTATACTTAATAATCATGATATTTTAATAACAAAGGCCGATAAAGGAGGTGCATTGGTTTTACTTGATAAAGTGACTTATGAAAGTAAGATGTGTGATATGTTGTCAGATATAAGATTTTATAAGAAGGCTTCTTTTAGTGAAGTCAAAAAATCTTTTTTCTATGATTGATTCTATAATTGAAGAATGGTTTTATACCAGCAGAATTACTGAACCAATCAGGAAGTATTTTAGAACTGATAGTCCTAAATTAAATAGAATTTTTGGTTTACCAAAAATACACAAATGTTTGCACGATCCACCACTCAGGCCTATAGTGTCCAGTGTGAAGAGTAAAACTGAGGCTTTAGCCATATATGCGGACAGACATTTGCAAACAGTGGTTGAAACAGGGGAAACCTTTATTAAAGATACGTTTGATTTTAAAAATAAAATTGAAGCCTTAGAAGTTCTTCAAAATGATTTGATGGTCACCCTTGATATTCAGTCATTATATACTATGATACCTAATGAAGAAGGATTAGATGTTGTTAGGTTTGAGCTGATGAATTCTAAGATTTATTCTAAAAATATGGTTAATTTATTGTTAGAAATCTTAGATGTAATATTAATCAAGTAACTGGAGTGGCAATGGGAGCCACTATGGCTCCCAGTTATGCAAATTTATTTATGCAAGGCTGGGAAACGGTTAATGTTTTAAGCAGTATTTATTCTGAAAAGATTATATTTTTTAGTTGTTTTATTGATGGTCTTTTTTTTGGTGGAGAGGAGATGTTATGAGTCTCAATGAGTTTATAGCCTATATAAATAGTGTTAATAACTATTTACATTTTACAGCTGAGATCAATTCAGTAAGTATTAAATATTTAGATGTAACTGTCTTTAAAAGTGAAAACAGATTATCAACAAAGATTTATAAAAAAGAGGTGCATAACAATTCTTACTTACACTATAGTAGTATGCATCCTAAAAAGATGAAAGACAATATAGTTTGTAGTCAGCTGATGCGTGTGAATAGATTAACTGAAAATGATAGTGATTTTCAAGTAGAAAGTAAAGCTCTCTGCGATAAATTTTATTCATGAGGTTATCCAATGGAAGTTATAAACTCGTCACTTGATAAAGGTGAGAAATTTAGGCACAATTAAACTAGATTTGGCAAAACAGTAAGAAATTGTAATGATTTCAGAGTTTCTCTGGAAGTTAGTAACAGTGTAAATAGTTTCACTATTAAGAATGTTATAAGGAATAATTGGAAAATTTTACAAAGTTCTAGTGATTTGAAAGATAAAATAGGTGATCAACCAAATTTTATTAATAAGAGAGGTAAGAGTTTTAAGAATTATTTTCAAAGTAAACTCAGTACCCCTAAGCTAACTTCAAGTATTAAGTTAGGTATGTTTAAATGTCTCAATTGTAGATTTTGTGATTATTTGCTTACTGGTGTACAAGAAGTGAATATCAATGGCTTTATTTACAAATTTAGGAATTATTATACATGTAAAAGCAAATTTGTTGTTTATTTAGAAATCTGTCAATCATGCCCTTCTTTTTATGTAGGACGGGCCAGTAGAGAATTATATAAACGTATGTATGAACATAAACATGCTGTGGAAATTGGGGATGTAAAAAATGCCATTGCTAAACATTACAAAACTAGTAATTGTCTAGTGTATTTTAAGTTCTTGGTACTACAAGTAGTACCTAGCTATGACAAATTATTTGATGCTGAAGATGAGCTTAACTGGCAGGAATATATGTGGCAAGTTAGGGTAAATGCCTGTTTCCCACCAGGGCTCAATAACAGAGATGATTTTGTAGCATATTAAAAAAAGAAAAGGCTTAAAGCATAGAAGAGGTTAATGTATTTTAAAAAAATGTTCTTTATATGTGATTGGTGCATTTGTACTTAAAATTTTTGGTTGGTTTGTAGCATTATTCAGTCTGAGGAAGTCATTTTTGATGATGAAAGCACTTAGTGTGTAATGTGGTTCTGATTAAACGCCATTTTGGGTGATCCATTACGTTCTTTCAGTTTGTTTGACTGTGTTGTCAGACTCAGACCTTTCAACCTCTAAGTGCAAGAAATCTGTATAAATCCAAAAATAATGGGAGCACAAAGGCCCAACATCGGGGACAGATTTTAAATGTTACTCTCATAACCTTAGAAAGTTGCTAGAATAACAGGTTTTGCATGAAACTCAAATAAGTATGATTATTGTAGGAAAGAATTGGCCTTCAAATGATATGCTTTTGTTGCAGGCACCTCCACTGTATTAGACACTCTTCCAGGTACAGATTTGTACATTTTTTGCACAGCTAACATGCTGTACTAGAGAGCAGAAGTATTCTGATGAAGTGCTTCCACTTTTTCCGATTTTCTTAAAACGAATCTTTGATTTATTTCCTGTATGATCTGTTGCTGCTGACTGGTTTCCTGGAAACCCATAAATAGAGATCTGTAATGGTCTCCATCTTCCAGCATGACACAACACCTGAATGCAAATGCAGATACCCCTCTTATGGGCACAAGTCTTCTCCTGTATGGGCACAGTGTATACAATGATTCATCAGCTGCATCTAATGAAAAATGTCCATCAGCCAGAAAAGTCATGGTATGAATCATAAGCAAATAAAAATGTATGATGTGTGGAGTTACAACTTCAGGACATTCTGTTCATGTTCTCTGTCTTTTTTATAATGCTGTGTACATTAAAACAGAGTTCAAAAATAATTTTGTTAACTAAAACAGTTCATTATTACGTGATACTATTCAAAATCTTTATTATTCTGCATTATTTAAACTATTCCCAGGCTCGTCCCTAACCATCATAAGTAGGTTGTCAGTTAGGGGAGTAGTCAGGTTACACACACACACACACACACACACACACACACACACACACACACACACACACACACACACACACTTATTAGTTTTGGATGACATTTTGCCAACTGCTTTTCCCCACCATATGTGATATGTTGTGCCCTTTTGACAGGGACTGCGAAATTAAACAAATACAGTCATGAACACTTTAAATAAAACATTAAATTTTACTGATGGGAAAATAACCAAAGCAAATTAGAGATTCTGCACTTCTAGTGCAAGTGAACATCTGAACAGTGAATTGTATAAAAAAGACACTTGGATGACAGCAGTTTCTTTCAGTATCTCTTGGTAACTTCTGTACAGACTATGGGCTTTGGGCTCATTTCAGTTGCTTACAATACAATTTATTTATAACAGAAATACACGTTTGTAGCAGAACCCATATGGTATGCATTATTTAAACAGTACAGACTTTCTTCTAGAAGGCAAAGGTGAGCAGAGGATAACCCAGTGTATAGTAGGTTTAAAAATAAACTGTGGAAAAAGTTGACAGGTTTCCATTCATGAGCAGACAATAGCCTGTCTCTTTCAGACCCATAAGTAGCTGAATAAATGTATTAGAGTCACTGATACTTCAGTGGACATAACTCCTGCCAGTTTTACTCTTCAAAATATTGTGGTAAAAATCTAGCACTCCTCAGTTCTAAGAAAAATCCTTTAAACAAAATATTCTTCTTCGTCTGCAGAGAAATTCCCCCTTTCTCCCAAGTGGAACATCTTTAAATCACTGCCCTGCTATAACATCACCCTGCTTAGCTTCCTCATATTTTAGCTCTGCACTTCCTTGACTTGCTCTAACTCCAGCACCACCCTGCTTTAGTTTCCTCTAACTCTAGCTCCACCCTGACATACCTTCCTCTAACTTTAGCTCCACCCTTTGTAAGCTTACTCTAGCTCTAGCTCCACCCTAAGTTTCCTCTACCTCTAGCTCCACCCTGCCTTACTCTCCTCTAACTTTAGCTCCACCCTCCTATACCATCTTCTACCTCTAGCTCCACCCTGACATACCTTCCTCTAACTTTAGCTCCACCCTTTGTAAGCTTACTCTAGCTCTAGCTCCACCCTGTCCATAGCTCTCAACCTTCCATCTCAAAAATGAGGAATATTAGCCCTCATAATGTGGAACAAATGGGCAAAATGTGGGACACATACCAACAGCTTGCTAACATCTTCAACTAGGAAGGTCATAGGATGGTTAAAATATGCTGTTTTTACTTATAAAGAAGATCTCTTAATGAAGTAATTTGATTCATTTCTATTTATCATGGAAATCAGTAAAACAATTCTTAACACTAAATGTGTGACAGAACCTGTCAATGTGGAACTTTGAGGAACATGGACTTTTTAAGGCACCAAATGCATGCCTCTAACTCTAACTTCACCCAGACATACCTTCCTCTAATTCTAGCTCCACCCTGCTTTAGCCTTCTCTAATTCTAGCTCCACCCTGCTTTAGCTTCCTCTAACTCTAGCTCCAGCCTTCTTTAGCTTCTTATAACTCTAGCACCACCCTGCTTTAGCTTCCTCTAACTCTAGCTCCAGCCTTCTTTAGCTTCTTCTAACTCTAGCTCCACCCTGCTTTAGCTTCTTCTAACTCTAGCTCCACCCTTCTTTAGCTTCCTCTAACTCTAGCTCCACCCTTCATTAGCTTCCTCTAACTCTAGCTCCACCCTGCTTTAGCTTCCTCTAACTCTAGCTCCAGCCTTCTTTAGCTTCTTCTAACTCTAGCCCAACCCTTCTTTAGCTTCCTCTAACTCTAGCCCCACCCTTCTTTAGCTTCCTCTAACTCTAGCTCCACCCTTCATTAGCTTCCTCTAACTCTAGCTCCACCCTGCTTTAGCTTCCTCTAACTCTAGCTCCACCCTTCTTTAGCTTCCTCTAACTCTAGCTCCACCCTTCTTTAGCTTCCTCTAATTCTAGCTCCACCCTGCTTTAGCTTCCTCTAACTCTAGCTGCAACTGGCTTTGCTTAATCTTACTTTAGTTGTACCCTGCCTGTTCCTGAAGCCACTTGGGGACCTCAGACCATAGAAAATCAAGCCAAGACTTACTAAAGTATAATTTAATGCCAGTTTAGCCATGGGCTATACTTAATTATTTATGAATATATAGACTCATTTTATGCAGAGTTACAGTACACTGCCATAATGCCACATATCCACAAGAAATAGTCAGCAGATTGCTAATTATTATGAAGGTCTAAACGACCATTTGAGGAGACCATGCTTGTTACATTCCATCACAGGCAGGGGGACTTCACTTGTATGTATGCTGTGAGGCTCTGGTGAATCAGCTGCCCTACAGCTGCCTTTTGCAGACATTTTCAGTGCTGGTATCACATGTATGCATCAGAAGAAGCAAGCTGGGCTGGAATGAAAATACATGCAAACATGCCTGGCTGTTAATGCTTATCCGAAGGTGCAGAAGGTGCATGGAGCTTTGGAAGAAACATGTGCTTTTGAGTGGTCTTGGTGCGTACTTATAGAGTGACTCCTTGTGTACATTAGTCTGGTATGTGCTTGTTAAACAGAAGGACAGAGTTCAACTCCTGCTCCTTGGAGGTCTTATGATGGAATACTTTCAGGCTACCTGAATCTAGTTCCTTCCTTGTTTACACATGTGCTAGTTGCAGGCAATTTCTTTTTGGAAACCTTACGGGGGCTACCTGAACTTAACTGCTCTTCTCCTTTGAAGACCGCATATGAGACTTATGATATATATTTTTTCATCTACTTATGTGTTAATTTACATTTTTATAATACTTCTAAGTAGAACCACACAAGATGTCATTGTTTAAACAAGCTTGTACCATTTTAGGACAGTCACATGTTTCTGTCTGACCTCTTCACATTTCATAGTATTTCTTCACATTTCATAGTATGAAATAGTTTGGAATTAATTTCCAGATGAAGGAATGCAGCTAACATGGAGGGGGGTTAGCATAACGGTTAAGGTCTTCACCTCATAGGACAAGGTGTGAGGTTTGATACTGATATAGAGTTACTGATTACGCTTAAAATGGCCCTTCAGGACAGATAGCCTAGTATTTACTATGAACATGTGAACATCATTAATCATGTTTAAAGTCGAAAAGCATTGTATAGCCTTAGATAGGCCTTAAAGTGTGAACAAATAGAGCAATAATTGAACTAACTTGCCTCTTTCTATACATATGTGTGATACCAGCACTGCAATTTTCTGCAACAGATTATTCTTGGGCATAGTAGGAGTAACATTGATCTTTGCAAAACTTGTAGCTAAAAATAAACCCAATATAAGTGTAGTACACAACAATTAGATATCATTTCTGAAGGAGATAATTACAAACTTTAATGATACTGTATGTTTGTTGGTACAAACTTCAAATCACTAGTAAACAATCAACAAAACATTTCATTTAAAATTAAGGACTATATAGAGTTACTGCAGATTTACTGTATATTTTAAAGATAATTTAGCCTTCACAGAATAAAAAACAGTGTAATTATTTCTTTCAGAAATTCAGTGAATCATATTCTTTCAAACTTGCAGGAAGAATCCAAAGATGCAAAAAGGTTTCAAAGTTTGTTTGGCTGAATTATGTAATATAAATAGCATGAAGAGAAAGAAACATGGAAATCTTGGTTGAGTTAAATATATGCCTGTCAGGTTTCAGAGAATATGTTGAATGGTGAGACTTTTTCAGACATTCACAGAATCACTTTCTATCAAGGATAGTATTCTCAAAAAAGTAAGTGAACACAGACCTTTACCTCTAGGCTTCATAGCTGCTGCCTTGAAAATGAATCCCTGGCAATCAAAGAGCCAAGGACCATATTCATATTTCCTTCAAGGATTCAAATGACCCCTTATTGTCTGAGCTACAGACAGCACTGCTAGATAGTAAGAGATTGTAAGATACTGTTATTAGAATCATGAGATGAAAATATCTGCTGTTGAAGGAGGGTCATCGTCTTGGCCAGCAGTGCGTTAAGAATGACAGCTGTCTGCATTTAACAGGATTAATGAAACTAGAGTTTTCTTTCAGCTCCTTGCTGAGATACTAACAGCATTTACATAATTAAACAAAAGTGAAAACCATTGGGCAAAATACTAGAATCTTATATCTTCCTGTCTTAGCAGAAACAAAAAAGTGTATTTTCTCATTGTAAGAATCACAATTATTGTTTTAGCAAGGCTACAGCAAGGAGATAATGGAGTATTGTTTAAATACATGCAGAATCATATCCCTAAAAAAACTGTCATCAAGAATTCACAGACCCAGTTACATAACGGGGAGTGTGCCATGCATATGTTCAAAAAAGCAAGATATGGTATGAGAGCATTTGTCCCCCGCAGCCACACACAGAAATTAATAGCAGCAGAGGTGCTCATCTTCTTCCGACAAACTATTTAAATGCCTCATTTCAAAGAAGAGAAGCAAACTGCTGGAACTCCAGACAACCATAAACATACAGACGTTTCTGCAGTTAATAGAACTGAGTGGCTTAATTTGCAGATCAATGAAGAGATTTTCCAACTGGCTGCCCACCAACAGGGCTCCTTATTGAACTGTCAGGGCATACAATGCCAAGTTTGAAAACAGCAAAAGACAAAAAGACTGAAAAGACGGGACAAGACCGAATGTCAGCATAGCTTTTCACCTTTAACCTTGTTTTGCAATTTGCATCACCTGATGGGGGCAAGCCCACCACCCCCATATTTTGTGTTTACAAACACTGAGATTGCCATGGTTCAGAGAAAAGCGAATACTTAGAGAAGCAGGAATCTTAGACATAGTATATGTAACTGTATTTTTACTCATTCACTGTCCACATTTCAGACTCATTATTACATGTCCAGTCATTTCAAACAGTTATCAAACCAAAGGTCCTGTAAATGCTCACAAAAACAAGGAGAATATAATGCCTTTTTTAAAGTCACAGAAGCACTCTACCATATTTATTTAAACTTGTTAATCAGGACATTGCCTGCTCTGCTGACCCTTTTGAACCATGACTTGCTCTAATAGAAACTAAAGTAATTTCTACTGGTCATACAAATAGGTTCATAGATTAGTACTAGGCTAACTGGCCTTGTGAGCCATTTTAAGTCTAGCTAATTATCCCTTGTGAGGCTCAAACACTGCACCTTGTGTTTATAAGGCAAACACCTTAACCATTAGGCCACCCTCCAAACTGGGAAGTCGACAAACATATTTTGCTCCACGATTCCTCCCCATTCAAATAATACCACACTTCATTACAATTACTCACTAATAAAAGCATGCCTTTTTTCACTTGAATTGCCTCACTTAAACCGCAAAACAGTGAGACTCCAAAAACATGAGCAATTTATAATGATGACTGTTAAAAAAAAACATCTTTTATACACATTGTGATTATAAAAATAGTAGACAAACAGCAACATGGTAAGCATAATTCTTAATAGAACAAAAATGTAGCTTTTATCCTATTTAGAGTCAGGACACATACTGCAGATAAACATATGTATTTACACAGTTTGGAGCAGAAACATTCTCCCAAATGCAGGAAATGTAGGCAACTATTCCTAATGCTGATGAAGCCATTTAAGGAGCATATTTATAGCTCAATGTGTCTACTCAGCCTCTTTTTGATAAATTGTGGACATTTCCTAGTATTTATCTTAGAGTGTAGCTTATTCTAGTGTTCTACAACTCAGTATAGAAAGCAATGTGTTGTATCTTTCAAAGATACTACCAGAATTCACTAAAGTGACTAGAGTGCATTTTGTTTCATAACAGTAGAGGCATGCAGACTGCTTATTTCAAGGGCACTGTGAATATTCAAAACAGCACAGTGTCCAAAACAGTGAACCCCATTTAAAAATATATGATAAACTGCTGCAGGCATATGAGAAAGGTCTGTCATATAATAAATAACTATAGATAAAACTGTCGCCACAAATAAAATTAGCTTAATTTTCTTGATGTCAGATAACAAACTTGATTGCTTTTTACATACAATGAAGGAAAACCTCATGAATCCTCTATGAAACAAAACATTAGATTGTGGCTATCTTAGGAGGTTGCTAGGCTAATGGCCCTGGGGCCCTTACAAGCCTGGCCAAGAGTTCATCCCTAAAAAAGAAACCTCAGTCAGTACCTGTCACCCCTGTCAATAAGGGACATGGGTGGAGCAACTGGGACAAATTTGTGGTTTCCTATCTACTTCATCAAGGTTGCACTTGAAAAGGGTCAGGAAGATACTCTGTTTGATATGTATAGGAAGTCTATTCCAGAGATATGGCAGCCTCTGGGACACACCTCTCCAGTTGGTGCAAGTGTTTGGAGAGGTACATACCAAAGAGGGCATTATACTCAATTACTGGCCTAATGAGGGAGGAGTACAGAGAGGTAATAACCTCCATTTTTTCTGGATGTAATCCCTTTACTTTTGAAATGAACCAGGTAAAAGACTTTTCTGACCATTGCTGCTACATGATGGTTGAATTTGACATTGTTGTCAACCCGAGTACCCAGGTCTCTCACTGAAGGTTGTGTGCTTAGTGGGTTACCATTGATGTGGAAATCAGCAGGGGCTGTGTTTTTGCCAAATGGTATGATAATATGTTTTTTTTGCATTTAACTTGAGGCCATGACTTTGGCACCAGTCATTTGTTGCTGTGAGAGCCTCTTGCAGTATGTTAACATCATTTGTAGAGTCAGTGGCAGCACCTAACTTACAGTCATACACAATCTTGGTCAACCACAGGCCTTTTGTCTTTTCCTGGACCTCTGAGAAGTAGATGCCAAACAGTAGGGGTCCCAGGACAGATCCCTGGAAAACACCACGAGTGACAGGTCTGCTGTCAGTGGTTGAGGAACGTATTTTAACCTTGTGGGTCCTATCGGTGAGCCAGTTGGCCACTCACCTGATGAGACAGGGATTTATGCCAAGTTGTGTTAGATTTTCGATGATGCCCAAGTGGGGGGATTGTGTCAAAGGCCTTGGCCAAGTCAAGGTAAGCTGTATTGTGTCAAAGGCCATGACCAAGTCAATGTAAGCTGTATGTACTGACATTCCCCTCATGCAGGGCCTTGGTGACAGTCACAAAGAAGTCAACCAGGTTCAACAGGCAAGATCTGACCTTGATGAACCTGAACTGGGTGGGATCAAGTGCTTGGAGATTGTCTATGTCCTTGTTTAAGAGATCCATAATAATACACTCTATGGCTTTACAGATCAGACTTGTGAAGCTAATGGGGTGATAGTTTCCAGGGTCAGTAGTGGCACCACCTTTGTGTAAGGGGATGACACTGTAAGTTCTCCACTCTGCTGGAATGAAGCCTGCACTTAAGCTCTAGTTGAATAGGGTGCTCAATGGCAAAGCTAGTTCTTGCTGGAGATGGTGCAGAATACAGCCTGGGATACTATCACATCCCATGGAACCTGTGTTTTTTGCCTTGGATAGGGCCTTTAACACTTGTCCTGCACCTCACATCTCCTCAGATCAAGTATCAGGAATGTTGAATGGGCCTTTGGGGGGGACAGGGAGGTGAAGTTTGCACTGAACCTATCTGCTAGTAGGCTGGCTAAGTCAACAGGATCAGTGTAAGTGGTACCGTTAAGTACATATTCGGAACAAACCTGGGCTTTGCCATGGAGGTTTCTAACGTAACTGAAGAAGGCTTTGTGGTTTTGCTTTGTTTCGGAGGCTAGTTTCAATTCATAATTGGCTTTGGATGTATTTACTAGTGATCTAATTTGCTTGCTGAGGTTGAGGAGGGAGTTTTTCCAATTTTGAATTTGTTCCTTTTTACCCTCAGTTAACAGTTTCTTCCTTTTGTTGTAAAGCCTGTTGACAAGAGGATGTCCACCAGACAGGTTTATGTTTCCTTGAGGGCAGGTTTTAATTCTGTTGATTTGGCTGAGTCCATGCAGTTGTACAGGTGTTTGTGTACTGCACTGGTTAGTTCTGTTGGGTGTGGCTGAGTCCATGCAGTTGTGCAGGTGCTTGTATACTGCACTGGTTAGTTCTGTTGGGTATGGCTGAGTCTATGCAGTTGTACAGGTGCTTGTATACTGCACTGGTTAGTTCTGGTGGGTGTGGCTGAGTCCATGCAGTTGTACAGGTGCTTGTATACTGCACTGGTTAGTTCTGTTGGTGTGGCTGACTCCATGCAGTTGTACAGGTGTTTGTGTACTGCACTGGTTAGTTCTGTTGGGTGTGGCTGAGTCCATGCAGTTGTGCAGGTGCTTGTATACTGCATTGGTTAGTTCTGTTGGGTATGGCTGAGTCTATGCAGTTGTACAGGTGCTTGTATACTGCACTGGTTAGTTCTGTTGGGTGTGGCTGAGTCCATGCAGTTGTACAGGTGCTTGTATACTGCACTGGTTAGTTCTGTTGGTGTGGCTGACTCCATGCAGTTGTACAGGTGTTTGTGTACTGCACTGGTTAGTTCTGTTGGGTGTGGCTGAGTCCATGCAGTTGTGCAGGTGCTTGTATACTGCACTGGTTAGTTCTGTTGGTGTGGCTGACTCCATGCAGTTGTACAGGTGTTTGTGTACTGCACTGGTTAGTTCTGTTGGGTGTGGCTGAGTCCATGCAGTTGTACAGGTGCTTGTATACTGCACTGGTGCACTGCTCAGCATAGTTGTCAGCATCATCTGTGTGGGGGCGGTGGTGTGAACCTACTGATATCTTCCCTTAGGAGGTTGTAGTCAGGTTTTGAGAAGTTTTTTAGTCTGGTTATGGCTGGGGGGTTGGGTGGGATAGAAACTTTGAATGAGACAGACTGATGATCTGATCTCACTAGGGAAAAACATACTGTGGGAGTGGTGCAGCAGTCACCCATGTTGGTGAGAACCAAGTCCAGAATGTTGTCTCCCCTTGTGGGGGATGAGCTGAGCTGATCTAGTGCATTAGAACTGATGAAGCCAAGGAATCATTGGGTGAGTGCATTAGTGCATAAATAGTTCACCCAGTCTATGGTGGGGTAGTTGAAGTCAGCATTGATCAGGGTGTTAGTTGGTACCTTAATAAAGTCAAGTATGTCCAGGAAGGAGGAGGAGTGGGTGTCCTGAGTCATGGAGGGGGGTCATAGCTGACTATAACTTGGATGAGTGCCTTGTCAGCTGTCAGTTGTACCTGGAGTAAATCCAGTGTGTCATGATGGCAAACCAGATTAGAAGGGTGCCTGTCCTTAATAAAGATAGAAACTCCACCCCCTTAGTCTTCTTGACCTTATTTTGTGGTTGGAATGTGTGGAATGAGGTATAGCCTGGTAAGGCAGGGGTGCTCTCCGCAGCCCTGAACCAAGTTTCCATGACCACATAGACATTGGCATATTCCAGTGCGAGGAGAAGCTCCTGTAAGTGCATTTTCAGGTTAAGGTTCCTAGCATTAAGCAGCATGACATTCGGTTTGCTTTTTGACAGATCTTTTATATTGGAAGATTTGTCTTTGGGACATTGCCTAAACAAGGCACAATGGATGATGAGGTAAGAGCCTTGGCCAGAATGCAGAATCCCAGGAGTGACAGGTGGAGGCCATCTCTGGCAAAGCATCAAGGCCTGTCAAGCATGTCATCCCAGGTAGACAGATACTGGATCCCCTTGGAATGATACCAGAAACTAAGTTAATTATTTTTTGTTGGTATTGTGATATCATTCTTGGTGAAGCCAAGATCCTGCTTAGGGTTAGGGTCATACCTGCCTGGGACACATACTCTGAGAGCTCAATCATATCTCTCTTTATATTGTCCAGAGAGGTACCTCTCAAGTCATTCACACCAACATTGACAGTGACAAAGTCATACTTGTGCCTGTTGTGGAGAGACTTAAGTGTGTGCGTGATGTGGTGGATTATGGCATCTGACAGACAACTGGCAGTGACCTTCTCCTTGTTGAGTCTGGTGAGGGAGACATCAGTTTGTCTCACAATTGAGTCGCTAATGACTAGAATGTTTGGTTTATTGTTATACCTTATGGGCCATGTTGGTTAATTGTTATGCCTTATGGGCTGTGTTTGTGAGACACTGGTGTGTTGTCTGCTGTGTGTGAAGTGTTGGTGTTGCGTGTGAAATGTTTGTGAGTGTGTTTTGGAAGTCGCTGCTGTTTAGGTAAGTTTTTATAGAGGACCTCTGCATAGGTGGGTGTATGATGTGCTTGGCTATGTGATGTGGGTGGTGTAGTGTTTGTGCTGGCATTCTCCTCTTTGTCAGGAGTAGTATCTGTGGTGCAAGAGCATGGATTCCAGGTTAATGATGTAGATGCATTTCTCACAAGTAGAGCAATTATGTGCTGGGAGAAGAGGGCTGTCAGTGAACATGAGGCAGCTGCTACACTGCTCAGTATGCCCATGTCGACCAGGCTGTCAGGAGAAACTGATGGGAATTGTCCAGACATGGTCTTCTGAATACTTGGCAGACTTATGGAGAGAGGGTTTGATAAAGTTTGCCCACAAGAGCGTAGACCACAAAAACCTTCGTAAATGTAAAATAACTGGCCTGAATCACAAGTGCTAAAACCAAAAATGAGATGCTTATAACAGCAGATACATTTAATCAGGCTACTAACAAGCAGCAATAAATGCAGCAGAATAAGAGCATGTGAACACTTAAGAGCACACAGCAAAGTAAAATAAGGTAATAAAGTAGGGAGAACACAGTTACAGTAAGAGCACCAGAATAAAGATGAATGTTTTTTTAAGTGGAGAGGGAGGAAACAGAAGATAATTCAAGTTTAAGAAAGTAAGGGGTTGACCTTCCCAAATGCTGTCTCTGTACACAGTAGACAGAGTTGATGAGATGAGTCTGGGAGGAGTGTCCAAAGGCAAATTTACAGCAGGGGTGGGCAATTCAAAAGCCACCAAGTTTAAGAATACAACAACACTTGGGATGCAGGATGGGAAAACAAACAAACTGCAGAGAGACAGACCATCAATATTCAATGAAACAAATAAATGCAGTACAGTTTTGTTAACTATCACTGAAACAGAACAAGTGCAAAATAGTATACCAGCTTTGTATATCAAGATGGTTGTAGAATCAGTCACAGCCAGCTAAACAGCTCTACTACAGAGCACAAATACACAGAAATGTAAGTATACCAGTAGTATAAAACAAAAGATAGACCCATAGGCAATTAGATAAACACAAAACTTCAGATAATGTAAAACAACCCCCACAATGAAACCGGCTGGCTTGGAGCTCAAATGCTGAACTAGCCCTGAAAAACAAACTGCAGAGAAAGAGACCACCAATATTCAATCAGTATTCGATGAAGCAAATAAATAAATGCAGTACAGTTTTGTTAACTATTACTGAAACAGAACAAGTGCAAAAAAGTATACTCATATCAGCTTTGTATCTCCAGATGGTTGTAGAATCAGTCACAGCCAGCTAAACAGCTCTGCTACTGAGCACAAATGCACAGAAAAGTAACTATATCAGTAATATAAAAATATATTCCTGATCTATGATGGCAGTCTATAGTGACATGAATTTGTAAACACAAATATCAAGGGTCGCATCCAACTTTAGACCAGCCATGAAAAGAGTTTAGTAGCTGAGTCCACAGTAATATATTACTGCTATATTTTTAATCATGTGTGCAAGTACAACTATTGATCAGTCTTAATTATACATTTTAATGTGGTATGATATTTTTTAATGTTGCTGACTCTGTTTTGGTCCAATTGGTTGTTATTCTGAATTCCTTATTACTCTTGGAGAACTACTATTGAGGTTTATGGAGCTAGCCTACCCAAGAAGTTGAAAATTCAAATTCAGCAAAGTACTGCTCAATATCTGAGTTGTTTGGCTTCTGCTACATACCTACAATCAACTGCATTACTAGCTAAGTTAAGAAGAAACTTGCAGTGTTAAAGATTGTACTGCATTTTATTTTAATTTTCTGTGTATTTAACTGTTTCATTGGTCTGTCTTTCTCTGTAGTTATTTATTTTTCTGCTTAATTGTTTCATAGAATACTGTGGTCTCTCTCTGTCTCTGCAGTTAGTGGGAGCTATTGTGTTTCATTTCATTGATATTCAGTGTTAAACACATAGCCTAGAGGGTTTCTCTGTATTTATAAGTGAGTCACATATCTTTAAATGTATTACTGCTCAGTATTTGAGTTGCTTGGCTTCTGCTACATGCCTACAATCAACTGCATTACTAGCTGAGTTAAGTACAAACTTGCAGTGTTAAAGGTTGTACTGCATTTTATTTTATTTTTCTGTGTCTTTAGTTGTTTCATTGGTTTGTGTCTCTCTGTAGTTATTTATTTTTCTATTTAATTGTTTCATAGAATGCTGTGGTCTCTCTCTGTAGTTATTTATTTTTCTGTTTAATTGTTTCATGAATACTGTGGTCTCTCTCTGTAGTTATTTTTCTATTTAATTGTTTCATAGAATACTGTGGTCTCTCTCTGTGGTTATTTATTTTTCTATTTAATTGTTTCATGAATACTGTGGTCTCTCTCTGTAGTTATTTATTTTTCTATTTAATTGTTTCATAGAATACTGTGGTCTCTCTCTGTAGTTATTTATTTTTCTATTTAATTGTTTCGTAGAATACTGTGGTCTCTCTCTGTGGTTATTTATTTTTCTATTTAATTGTTTCATGAATACTGTGGTCTCTCTCTGTAGTTATTTATTTTTCTGTTTAATTGTTTCATGAATACTGTGGTCTCTCTCTGTAGTTATTTATTTTTCTATTTAATTGTTTCGTAGAATACTGTGGTCTCTCTCTGTGGTTATTTATTTTTCTATTTAATTGTTTCATGAATACTGTGGTCTCTCTCTGTAGTTATTTATTTTTCTATTTAATTGTTTCGTAGAATACTGTGGTCTCTCTCTGTGGTTATTTATTTTTCTATTTAATTGTTTCATGAATACTGTGGTCTCTCTCTGTAGTTATTTATTTTTCTATTTAATTGTTTCATAGAATACTGTGGTCTCTCTCTGTAGTTATTTATTTTTCTATTTAATTGTTTCATAGAATACTGTGGTCTCTCTCTGTCTCTGCAGTTAGTTTCCCACCTGCCCTCCTGTTCTTGTTTTGGTATTAATCTTGGTGGCTTAGAATTGCCTACCCCTCTTGTAAATATGTGTTTGAACACTCAACCAAGTACAGTGAGATCATATTTTGACTTCAGACACTCCTACCAGTCCCATCTGTTTGGCTGTATCCAAGCTCTATTCCAGTCTAGTGTCACTAGCTCATTCTACCTAATACAGAGAGATCATTTGTGAAAGGCAAGCCACTTAGGTCCTTAATTTTGAATTATCTTCTGTTTCTCCAATCTCCCTTTCCACTTTCCAAAAAAAAAAAAATTCTAAAACTTGTTTCCTTCCTTTCCTGTAACTAGTTTAGTCCAGATACAGATTTGCTATAACCAGGACTGTTTGTAAGCTTCTGAGCCCTCAAAGTCTTTCTGTGTTGGAGGGAAGCCTTCTAGCTCATCAGTGGGAGTGGTAAGCATTAGGTAGCCTATCTACCACAAGAGTGGTTTCTGGCCCAGAAATTGTAGTTTATTGGCCGTTTGGGCAGTTTTTCCATCTCTTTGAACTTCCTGGTTTAAAAGCCCATGTTTGTGCTTGTTTCACACCTTTCCTGTAACTAGTCTAGTCCAGATACAAATTTGCTATATCCAGAAATGTTTGTAAACTTTTGAGCCCTCCAAGCCTTTCTGTGTTGGAGGGAAGCATTCTAGCTTATCAGTGGGAGTAGTAAGCACTAGGTAGCCTATCTATCACAAGCTCCAGGTACAGATTCTTAGTTTTAGCACTTGAATTTGCTTATTTGTGCTCAGCACTTGTTCAGAACCTGTTAGCACTAAATAAGCTACAAAATACTGCAGCACTCAACCTTCCTCTTTGCCTAGAGGAAAACAGTTTTTATACTTACTTTCCTCACTTGCTTAGAGAAAAACAGCTCTTATACTCACTTTCCTCACATGTCTAGAGGAAAGTAGTTTTTTTATTCAGGAATGTCCAAGGATCAGCTCCCAGTGTTCTCTCCTGTCTATCTGATGAATCTGGGCATCTTGAGGAAATGTAGCAATTGCCACATGTACACAGACAAGCCTCTCTTCCTACCACCCAGCACCACAACCTTGGAGAGATGCACTTATCTAGCCAAACTGGAGGTAAAGCTGTCTCCAACCAAGACTGAACTTGACAGTCCAGAGGAGAAGGTAAACATTTGCACCACACCACACTCAGCACATAGTCCCACTAAACCTACACCACCAAAATCCACACATAGAATCACAAAAACATTTGCAGAGGCTCTCAATAATAATCTGCTCAAGCAACAGAGACCTCCAAAGCAGAAATGCAAGCAACCTCCACCCCCCCCAACATGACCCAAATGACACATAGCCCACAGACTCAGTGTGCCAATAAACCACAGCCCATAAGGCAAGCCAATGTACCCAACACACTAGTCATAGGTGACTCTATAGTCAGGCACACTGATGTCTCAATCACCAGGCTAAACAAGGGGAAGGTTACTGTCAGCTGCCTGTCAGGTGCCAGCATCCGCCAATATAACCCACGTACTCAGGTCACTCCACAATAAGTACAAATATGACTCTGTCATTGTCCATGTTAGTGTGAGTGACCTGAGATGTACCTCCCTGGACTACATGAAAAGAAACATGGAAGAGCTCTCCGATCTTGTAGCCAGGACAGGTATGACCCTAGCCATGAGTAGCATCCTGCCATTGCCCAGAATGATACCGGAGAACAAGGACAGAATCATTGACTTCAACAATTGGCTAAGCTTCTGGTGTCATTCTAAGGGGATCCACTATCTGTCTGCCTGGGACAACATGGTCGACAGACCATGAAGCTTTGTCAGAGATGGCCTGCACCTGTCACCCCTGGGATTCCGGATACTGGCTAAGGCTCTTGCTGCTCCTATACTGCCTTTTTTAGGCAAGGTTCAAATGACAAATTCACCACTGTAACATGAACAGGCAAGCAAAAACTGAGGGTGATGCTACTCAATGCTAGAAGTTTAAATCTCAAAATGCACTCACTCGAGGCACTCCTTAAAATGGAGAACATTGATATCTGTGCAGTGACTGAGACCTGGTTCAAGGCTCTAGGGAGCATCCCTGCATTACCAGGCTATAACTCATATCACACTTTTCGGCCATCTAACCTGGACCAGAACACCAAAGGCAGAGGTGTGTCCATATTCATTAAGGATATCCACACCTCCAGGCTAGTTGCATAGCATAATGCATCCAAGGTTATTCAAGTGCAACTAACTCTGGGCAAAACTGCAATCCAAATTGTTGCTTGCTACAGATCCCCCACCATGCCCCAGGATTCCCACTCCTATTTTCTTGATATAATGGAAAATATTTGGGTTCAACCAAACACCCTAATAATGGGTGATTTCAACTACCCCACCATTAACTGGGAAAACTACTCATGTACTAACTCCTTCACTCAACACTTTCTGGAATTTATAAATTCCTATACCCTGGATCAACTTATCCACACCCCCACCAGGGGCAACAATATCATAGACCTTGTCATTACCAACATGAGTGACCAGTGTTCCACACCTGAACTCAACTACTCATTGTGTAACAAAGCACAAGAAACTAATCAAACCACAAACATGTCCTAGCAGCAGTAGAGTCTTAATAAAATTCCACAATAAAAATTACTTGAAGTGCTTGTCGTCTGCCAAGTAGCAAACTTCATCAGAAATAACAACTTTACAGTGAGAATCCTTTAAATAGTCACTTAAACCAAATAAACGCAGTACAATCAACTAATTAATTATTTAAAAAAAATTACCAAAAATATAAGCAATGCATATATAAATATATATTAATAATTCATTTAACTATACGTTCAAACATAAATACATAGATACATGAATACAAACTAGAATGTTGCTAAACACATTGTGCAAAGTACAAACTCTTTATACAGTTACACATTGTAACAAATACTTGTATAACCTTTTACCTCTGTAAACTCTTAAGTTTAAGGATGCTGCTTATAGAGCTTGTCTCATTTAGACCAGGAACATTACATGCATCCAGTTTAATTTGCCACTTTAATTCTAACTCCTCAAGTTTGAGAGTAAAAGGACCCCCTCTGATATCATGCTTAACACAATGCACTAGCTAAACATATTCATTTGAATATGAACCACAATTTTAAATTTTTAGCCATTGACAGTGTTAAGCATGATATCAGATACTTATGCAAGTATTTGTATGTATTTATGTTTGAATGTATAGTTAAATGAATGATTACTATATATTTATATATGCATTGCTTATATTTTTGGTAATTTTTTTAAAATAATTAATTAGTTGATTGTCCCGCGTTTATTTGGTTTAAGTGACTATTTAAAGGATTCTCACTGCAGAGTTGTTATTTCTGATGAAGTTTGCTACTTGGCAGACAAAAAGCGCTTCAAGTCATTTTTATTGTGGAATTTTATTAAATTAAGTGTGAAGACTCTACAGCTGCTAGGACTTGTTTGTGGTTTGTCAACTACTCGTTGGTCAGATCCAACCATAAGCTAATCACCCTAGATATCCACATCCTGCCCACACCCACCATTAAGGAAACCATGGTAAAAAATTTCTCCAAAGCCAACTTCATGCTTCTTAAGACAGAAGTGGCGAACGTCATGACACCCATGCAGATGGACAATACAGTTACGACTGCTGAATCCTACAAAAAAGCACTGTATAAGCACTTACATGAGTGCATGGATCATGCTATCCCAAACAGAACCAAGACGCTATTCTCCAAAAAAGGAATCCAGTCTGGTGGTACCCTGCCATAAACAAGCTCTACAACAGAAGGAAGAAACTGTTGCAAAAGAGAGAAAAATCCCTTGAGTGGAGGAGCTCCCTGGTCAGCCTCAGTAAGAAGTTAAGATCCCTTATAAGATCCTCCAAAGCTAGCTAGCTATGAAAACAAAATCACAACTGATTTTAAGGGCAACCACAAAGCATTCTATAGCTATGTCAAGAATCTCAGTGGCAACACCCAGTTCTGCTCTGAGGTACAGCACAATGGCACGAAAATTACAGAACCAACTGATATTGCCAACATCCTGGCAGATCAGTTCAGTGCTAACTTTACCCCCGTCTCACCCCATAAAGGGCCCATATTTATACAGGAAGAATGCAGAGTCCCTGTAATCACATCTATGCAGGTAAGAGCGGCACTCTCTAAAACCAAAAACACAGCAGCCATGGGACCGGACAACATCCCATGCTGAGTTTTACATGAACTTCAGAATGAACTGGCTCCCCACCTAAGCACCATGCTCAGTCATAGTTTCACATCAGGCTTTGTGCCCAATGATTGGTGCACAGCAACAGTTATCACACTCCACAAAGGGGGAGCCACCACTGATCCTGAGAACTATCACCCTATTAGCCTGATCTGCAAGGCCAGGGAACATATCATCATGGAACTCATAAACAATGACATTGGTAACCTCCAAACTCTGGACCCCACCCAGTTTGGGTTTTTGAAAGGCAGATCATGCCTTCTGAACCTGATCGACTTCTTTGAGGCAGTCACCAAAGCCATAGACAAGGGTAATGAGGTTCACACAGCCTATCTTGACCTTGCCAAGGCTTTCAACACCATTCCCCCATTCTGGAATTATAGCTAAACTCACTAAATTAGGCATAAATCCCTATGTCACAAGATGGGCTGCCAACTGACTCACTGACAGAACCCACACTGTAAAAGTTGCAGACTTCAAATCTGACTTCAAACCAGTGACAAGTGGAGTACCACAGGGTTCAGTCCTGGGACCTCTCCTGTTTGGTATCTACTTCTCTGAAGTACAGGCTAACACAGAAGGCCTCTGGCTAACGAAGTTCACAGATGACTGCAAACTAGGAGCCATAGTCGAATCCCCAAATGACGTGGATATCCTACAGAAGGGACTTACTGAGACAGATGCCTGGTGTCAGAGGCATGGCCTCAAGCTCAATGCCAAAAAGTGCATTGTCATCCCCTTTGGTAAAAACTCTGTACCCATGAACTACCACATAAAATGGCAGTCTACTTAACAATGAATGTGTGATAAGAGACCTTGGGACCCAGGTGGACAGTAGTCTTTTCTTTGATAATCACATCGCCACAGTAGTCAGGAAATCCTTCTATGTGGCACGATTCATCACAAAAGGGTTCTCATCCAGGAAAAGAGGTCATTGTTCCCCTCTACTCTGCACTCATTAGACCCATTATAGAGTACAATGCTCCTTTTGGAATGTACCTCACAGGACATCTGCAACAGCTGGAAAGGCCACAGAAGTACCTCACAAAGAGGATTACTGGCCTCAAACAGATGTCCTACACTGACCGTCTCAAAAAACTCCAGCTTTACTCTGTAGCATATTGCCTACTCTGAGGGGAACTCTGCCTAACATATAAAGCTATGTTAAACTCAGAGCTGTTGGACATGCTACACCTAAAGAAGTCCTAATCCCTCCGAGCTACACGCTCTAGGGACCTAAACACTGTCACCACAATAAACAGGACATGCTGGAGGGATAGATTCCTGTCCCAGGAACTTCCTATAATCTGGAACAAGCTACCCATCTACGTCAACCAAAGTTCCTTATTAGTACTCTTCAAGAAAAATCTTGATGAGTGGATGGGAAATAGGAAATGCACCCCGAGGATCACTTCTGTGGCTCAGCTCGACAGGGGCACAGGAAATTAACTTTCTTGGATGGCTTAAGCCAGGGAACCTTGTTGGCTAGGCATACTTAGGCCCTGGGGCCAATAGCCTAGTACCTACCTATGAAACTATGAACCTATAAGCAATAAAGTGAATATTTTTAATTTCCTGATCTATTTTTATGCTCATTTTAACAGTCAGTATCTGTTTTAGCAAAGGTCTTTAAGTCTGTATTAGTAATTCTAGCAAATAGTTAAACTGCATTTTGTCATCTAACAGTGCAGTGGTGCAGTGGTTTGAGTTGTCACCTCACAGGAAGAGGATCTTCTGTTTGATTCTCGGCTGGGGTGCCTTCTGTGTGGAGTATGCATGTCCTCCTTCCATTCGTGTGGGTTTTCTCCAGGTGCTGTTATTTCTTTCCACATTACAAAGACATGTATCTGGAGCATTTCTCCCTGAGCCTCTGCTGGAAATTGTCTCACTTCAAGTCAGACTTTTACTCTTAACAAATGTTAAATAAATTGTGTGTGTGCCTTTCAGCCTTTCCCGGTTAGGCGTCGCCATAGCAGAGCTCCGGTCCGCTAATGATTGGTAGTTGATTTTTATGTGCCGAGTTACTAGCCCTGACGCACAACCTTCAATGGAGGTATGCCCATTCACGCATGTCTCCACGCAGAAGACACTCTAGCTGAGAATTGAACTGGACAACATCTTACTGTGAGGCGACAACGCTACTGTAGCACCACCACCACGGGTTAACAAATGTTAAATAAATAAAAAATATAAATAAAAACTGGACTAGAAGTTGATATTAAACCCTAGTTTCTTAGTCAGGCAAGTTCAGGACTTCTGTTTGCATTAAGGCAGTCCCAACCCAGTTGGATATAGAGTTAACAGTACCTGTTAGTTTTCCTTCCTACTCGCCCTATTCTAGTTTGGGTCTATATAAGATGAACGAAAGTTCATCTTGGTGAACGCTCACATGAGCGAATATCCAGGTACTCGAAACTGCAATTGTGGGGGGCTGTGCCCCCCCACCCCCAAATATATATTCCAACTCCAAGATCACACTACAGTGAGGAAAGGGCGAATATTCCCATCTTCACCGTACCGTGATCTCACAATTGCGGTTTCGAGTTCCGCAATATTTGCTCATTTGAGCGTTCGCTAAGATGAACTTTTATTCTAATATAAACCCTTCTAGTTCAATTCTTAAACCCAGTGTATCTTTTGCTGCCAGTCCCTTATGCTAATTTGACAACAAAATTCCCTCCCTCTCCCTGTTTTATTGGCTGTTCTCCATAAGTATCATTTTGCAAAGTTTCTCCTCTTAAGTTAATTCACCAGGTCAGGTGACCTTTGATATAATTGCTTAGTAGTGAGAGTACTGACACTGCTTGCACTGCTTTTACTGCTAAATTAGTTTTTGTTGTAATTAGTTCACAGATTCCTGAGGCAGGAGAAGATTTCCAGGCTAGCTGTGGACATTACTTGCTGTAGAGATTAAATTTGTGTGATTTGCTATTGGGTGGTGTGCCCTACTGCGCTTTTCTTTGCTTATTTTCTGTGTTATAAATAAGATAATTAATGGGGAAAATGCTGATTGTCCAGAAGCACATCCGACTACAGTGTATAGATGCAGGTATTTAGATCCTTAAAGTTCCCTATACAACCTTCTTCCTCAATTTGTATTGTACTTTAAATGTTGTGTGTATAGGATCTGGTTCCCACTAAGTAGCACTTTGTTTTTTGTGTGTAGGCTTAGATTGTTTGTTTT
The DNA here is from genome assembly GCF_019279795.1 of Protopterus annectens. NCBI lineage: Eukaryota > Metazoa > Chordata > Ceratodontiformes > Protopteridae > Protopterus > Protopterus annectens. The sequence goes on along the minus strand of NC_056743.1, from coordinate 358,155,849 downwards.
AGACAGTAGCATCTCTAGAAAACCCATTTCATAAACATAAGCACAACAATTCCTTCAGTCCACATTAGTTAGCAGCTTGACTGATGGATTTGCATTTTCCATCCATCTGTGTAGCCACCCTGATTGAAATGGGCATTCTAAAACAATATAGTAACTGTTTCATGTTTACTGAAAATCAGCTGCTACTTAAGCTGGCAGACACAGCGTTTGACCGATGTGGTTATATAGCAAACTAATTACAACAAAAACTAATTTAGCAAGGCGGTTTCACAAACCACCAACATGGAATAAGCAGGATATTAGTGCAACCAAACCCAACATTAAACAAATCCCTTACAGCTCAGACAAAGGACACTGACCTACATATACTGAGGCTCTTAAAAGTAGCCTAAATAAACCACAAAGGCCTCCTAAATGTGAACTAAGAAACAAGTACCCTCAGCAATCTCACAAACACTCATCACAGACAGCACCCACCATAAAACATACATCGAAGATTCACAGTGACTCAGTCAAAAAGCCCATAAGGCAAACCTCCACACAACACAATGCAATACCTTAGCCATCGATGATTCCATCGTGAGACACACCAATGTACCTGGTCACCAAGCCATGCAAAGACAAGGTCACGGTCAGCTGCTTGTCATGTGCCAGGACCATGAGTGCACACATGACAAAGTCATACCACACATGAATATAACTGTCTTGAAATGTATCTCCCTGGACTATATGTAGAGAGATATGATGGAGCTCTTGGAATGTGTGTCTGAGGCTGGCAATAACCTGGCTTTGAGCAGCATTACGCCGCCACAAAGAATGATGCTGCAGAACAAACAAAAGATTATTGATTTTAACATTTGGCCTAGCTTCCTGTGTCATTCAAAGGGGATAAAAGTATATATGAGCCTGAGAAGAGATGGCAGACAGTCCCAAGTGCTTTGTTGAAGATGCCCTGCACCTGTCCCCCAAGACTTTCAAATATTAGTTATATCCTTGTCCACCCTACCCGCAGTGCCTTTTTAGGCAGTCTCTGTCCTGTAAAGATTCCAAGTAAACAGAAACTGAATAACTAAAGTATTGCTGAGTGAAAGGAACCTTAAGAAAAACATTGATATATGCACTATTACAGAGATGTGACTCAAGACCATTGAAGGTTTCCTGCTCCGACTTAGCAATGCATGCTGCCCCTGCTCCCAATCCACATTTTTCTGCATTTTAAATGAGAAAAAAACTCCAGTAATACTATCACTACCCAAGACACCTTGGACAGTCACCACATGTGCCCCCACACACACAAATCTATTTCCTAATCTAATCTTAACCCTAAACACACAAAATTGCACACAATGTATCCCCTTGCCTAAGCCTTACCCGAACCCCTACCCACACACATTTGTAATCACAAACACATACAAACCTGTTTTGACAAAGCATACAGCTGACAAAACATCCATTTGATAAACCAGATATTAATCCAAAAGAAATGTTGGTAAAGGACATCACACAGGTACCAGGAAAACAACGAACAGATGTCCTGAGCCAGAAACACACAATAAGCTCCACACAGCAAGAAAATACAATTGCAGAGTTTTGTAAAATCATTTTAATTGTAGAAAACCACCATATAATTTGATTTGAAATATTTTTTTGATTTTATATGGTGGTTCTCTACGATTAAAACGATTTTACAAAACTCTACAATTGTAATTTCCTGCTGTGTGGAGCTTATGGTGTGTTTCTGGCTCAGGACATCTGTTCGTTGTTTTCCCTGAAACCAGATGTTTGGCCAAAAAGCTCTACCCTTCCACCTATCAACCAGTGCAATCACTGTCACTGACCAAACACATAGAACCCATATATGTATATATATGGGTCTACTTTCATAGACCGAACGTACGAATCGCCGACACACAAGTTACCGACCCCAAACAACTGAAAACACACCACACCAACAACTCAAAATACCGAACACCACAACACCGACACAAAAAATGTCAACTACACATTACACACAACAACATATCCACTAACCTTAACCTAAACCCTAACCCTAACGTCCGACACTACCGCACACTTACCCAACCCGCACCCTAACTCACTTAACACACCCCTAGACCTCAACACCGTCACTATCGTACACTTACCCTACCTGCACCCTAACCCTAACTCACTTAACCCACCCCTAAACCTCAACACCGTCACTATCGCACACTTACCCTACCTGCACCCTAACCCTAACTCACTTAACCCACCCTAAAACATTCAGCCCGTCACTATCGCACACTCACTCCACCCGCATTCTAACCCTGACACACTTAACACTTCCCTACACTACTCTGCGTCACTTCCACACACTTACCTCACCGGAACCCTTAGTCCGACACCACCACACACTCACCTTTCCCACACCCTAACCTCAAATCCCTCACTATCGTACACTTACCTGTCCGCTCCCCAATCCTAAATCTTTCACTTTCGCACACTTACCATATCGTGCTCACACGCTGCCGTTGTCGGTCTCTCAGCTGTCGGGATATCGCGTTTTCGGTAACCTACCTTTTCGGTCGTTCCGTCTCGGTCTTCCGGGTGTCGGTGACGTGGCGCTTCGGTCTATGAAAGTAGACCCATATATATATATATATATATATATATATATATATATATATATATATATATATATATATACATGTCCAAAAAACATGCTGAGTGTTTCCATCTCAAACTCACCAATGAATGGAGCTGTGGGCAGCAGCACAGACTCTACATGGTACCCAATGGGGGGAAGAGTTGTAAAAAGGCCAGCCGCTTTGGGCATCTATTTTGGTGCGCAGTATCCTCAAGATAGGAGAACACGGATCACAAACTGCATGCCGTGGCAGGGCTAGCCACTCGATGGTGTAAAATATGGCTCTAGGTGATTCAGTCATGTTGACTGTCACCAAAAAATGGGCATGGGTAGTTACCAGTGATAAGTGGGTTGAGGACCCGGCCTACTCTCTGACCCACGCCAGGGACCCATGCTAATGGTGGGAGGGGTATATGTGCCCCTATTAGCCAGTGTGTGCCCGCCATAAAAGCCCAGCAGCCCTGGGTCAATAGGCTACTGGCTGGCTGGTGTCTAGTTGCCCAGCCTGGGTTACCTGGGATAGCTCTGTTGAGTGAAAGCTGGACATAAAACCAACCAACCTGCCAAACATGAACTGAGAATTGTTACGCTTAATGTAGGTTCACTGACAGGATGCAGCTTAGAAGTGGATGACATGATGATACGGTGGAGGCTGGACATCCTATGTATCCAAGAGACGAGATGGAAGGGCAGTGCAACAAAGCCACTTGGCTTGGGATCCAGACTCTACTACTCAGGTGGTGGACAGGCTAGAAATGGTGTAGGAATTGTGGTGAGACAGAGGCTTCAGAAGTCAGTGAGGGATATCATCAGAATTAATGACAGACTCATGGCAATCAGACTCCAGTGTAATGATAGGACAGTATTCATAATTTCAGCCTATGCCCCACAGCAGGGTTGTGATAGTGAGGAAAAGAGTGCATTCAGACAGCAGTTGCAGGACCTACTAGATAAAGCAGGACAACATGAATTGGTGTTGATAATGGGTGAATTAAATGCACATATCGGGACAGACAGAACAGGATATGAGGACTGCCTGGGTCCACATGGGTGGTGCAATAGGAATAAAGAAGGAGAAGCCATTCTAGACTTCTGTCTGGCAAATGGCTTGATAGTAGCCAACACATGGTTCAGAAAGAGACAGTCACAAGATCACATACAAGAGTAGCCAACATGCAACTCAGGTAGACTTCCTCCTAGTAAGCAAAAGGCACTGGGGTAGAATCCATGATTGCAAAGTCATCCCCAGTGAAACAGTCGGTTCACAGCATAAACCAGTAGTTGCCACAATCAGCTGCAAGCAGTGGTCAGAGAAGGCTCTAAGGTCAACAGAGACCAGGCTGAAGACCTGGAAGTTGACTGGAGAGAAAGTACAGCAGTTCAAGGAATTACTCAGGGCTCTAGCACCCCAAGAAGAGGAGGAAATAGGTGGAGCTGAAGAAGAGTGGCAGCGCCTAAAAACAGCATGTGTTAGGACTACAGAAAAGATATGTGGCCGAGCCAGGTATGGAAATAAGGTACATAAGGAAAGCTGGTGGTGGAATGCAGAAGTCCAGGAAGTAATCTAAAGAAAGAAAGAGTGCAGGAAGAAGTGGGAGATTGAAAAGACTGACCAAGCTAGGAAGGACTACTGGTTGGCTAACAAAGAAACTAAGAAAGAAGTTGCAATAGCAAAGAATAGGGCATCAGAGGCACTCTATCAGCTTCTGGAAAGTGACTCAGTAAGGGGCACAAAGAAACTATACCAGGTTGCAAGGCAAAGACAGAAAGATAAAGAAGATAGTCAGACACCCTTCATAAGGGATTCCAGCAACAACCTGCTTACCTGTCCACAGGACATCAAAGGCAGATGGAAGGAGTATTTCCAGCAGCTTCTGAATGAAGAAAACCACATAGAAGTGGTACTGCCCCAGAAACAGCCTACAATGAGAGTAGAAGAGGAGCCCAGCTTAGAAGAAGTAAGAGCAGCACTAAGGAAAATGAAGTCAGGGAAAGCAGCAGGCTCAGATGAGGTCACAGCAGATATGACAAGATGCTGGGTGAGCTAGGGGAGAAATGGCTCCTGAGGGTACTAATTGCAGTGTGGAGAGAAAGGCATATCCCAGATGACTGGAGAATAAGCATACTCGTGCCAGTGTACAAGAACAAAGGGGACATCCACAACTGTGGACAGTACAGAGGCATCAAACTCCTACCACATTGCATGAAAGTTCTGGAGAGGGTGATTGATAAACGGATACGCAGGAATAGTAGAATGTAAGATGGGAGATGAACAGTTCGGATTCAGATCAGGATGCAGAACAATTGACCCGATGTTTGCATTGAGACAGATACTTGAGAAGAAACTAGAGAAGAGGAGAGAGTAAAACTGGGCTTTCCTAGACTTGGAGAAAGCATATGACAAGATCCCAAGAAAGCTGATTTGGGCAGTACTGCAGTGGTTTGAAGTCCCAGAAACATTGGTAGAATTAGTACAGGCTATGTACAAGGACCCAGTGACTCAAGTACGAACAGTGTTTGGCCTCACTGAGGGGTTCCCAGTGGGAGTGGGTGTACACCAGGGTTCAGCTCTGAGCCCACTGCTGTTCATACTGGTAATGGACTACATCAGCAAACAGGTTGGAGGGGTCAGAGGAACAAAGCTGCTGTATGCAGACGATGTGGCAGTACAGGCAGACTCTGATCTAGAACTTCAGCAAAGGATAGGAGAATGGAATGCAAATCTGAAGGCACATGGGATGAAACTAAGCACAGATAAGACAGTGGTAATGGCAGCAGATTGGGGACATCAGAAGAAGCTGAGAATAGAGATAGATGGGAAGATAGTGGAACAGGTAAACAGCTTCAAGTATCTGGGAGGGGTGGTTGAGGAGAAGGGTAGTCTGAATGAAGAGGTCAAAGCTAGAATCAAAGCGGCTGCAGCCAACTGGCATAGAGTATCAGGTGTAGTCTATGACAGAAGAATGCCAAAGAAGCTGAAAAGTAAGGTGTACAAGACAATGGTGCGACCAGTACTACTATATGGTACAGAAACCTGGGCAGTAAAGGCAGAACAGTTGAAGAAGCTAGAGGTGATGGAAATGAAGTGCCTGAGAAAGGTGGTAGGATTCACACTGTGGGACAGGCGAAGAAATGAGGACATAAGAGCAGAAGCCAAAGTAGCTCCAATTGCAGAAAAGATCAAAGAGAACAGATTACGGTGGTTTGGGCATGTATAGAAAAGCAGAAGACAATCTGGTGAGGGAGATTTGGGACAGACAGGAAGAAGGTAAGAGGAAGCGAGGGCGTCCAGCAAAGAGGAGGATGGACTGTGTGAAAGAAGATCTGCGACAGTCAGGCATGAGTGTTGAAGAAGGCAGGAGAGTGGCACTGAATCGAGAGAGTTGGCGACAGTTAATACGATACCCCGACCCCCATGTAAAATGGGAAAAAGGGGGATGATGATGATGATGATGATATATATATATATATATATATATATATATATATATATATATATATATATATATATAAAATCTATATATATATAATCTATATAATCTATATATATATATATATATATATATAGATAGATAGATAGATATATAAACAGAAACTGAAAACTAGTTGTACAGGAATAACTGCTCTAGATATCGGCATACAAATTACAAAAATGTGCCGTTCTGCAGTTTTTAAGATCCATGCCAAAGAACACTTTGCATTCTTATTAAAAATAACAAAAAAAGGATTCAAGCTGGATTTGCTTGTTAATCTATGGTTTATTAAGTTAAAACAAGATCTGTCTCATATATATATATATATATATATATAAATGTGTGTGTGTGTGTGTGTGCAAATGGGCACTCTGTTCTTTTGAGAATGTAAAAGGTTACAAAGAATGGGGCATGGGGACAGAGAAACAGGTTTTGTAGATGGAGGTGAAGACCTTTAGAACAGACTACCTGAGTGGGTGTCTTGTTGTGAATCCACAAGGGTCTTAAGAGAACATGGAATAGCTGGAATGCATTGGGTAACCTGGGTAGAAAGAACAGGAGCTACATAAATGCATTAAGAAAGGCAGGCTAGACATGCAAAGTGTCTTGTTTTCTTTTCACATTTAGGTAATCAAATGTGAAGCAGTTGTTGTTTTGGAAGGCAACAATAAAGCCCTACACTTTTGAAAATCTTTTTCTCCTTGCCATTTGCCTGGAAAACCTACCTTGATATTGTCACACTATTCTGTTTTTTTTTTTTTATTTATATGAAGATGATGCAGCAGCTAGTGTTGCTGCCTCACAGCAAGAGGTTTCCCAGTTTGATTCTTGGCTGGGTGACTTCTGTGTGGAGTCTGCATGTTTTCCCTGTGTTTGCGTGTGTTTCCTCTGTGTGGTCTGGTTTCCTCCCATGTTCCAAACACATGCAGTAGGTGAAATGGACACTATAAATTGGTCATAGATGTGAGTGTGCAGCGTGGAAGAAGGGCTAGCCACCCGGTGATGTAAACCTTAGTTCTAGATTATTGTCATTGTTGAAGTGAAACCCTGGCCCCATGTGCAAAAATGGGAAAAAAGGGGCAGTGGATGGATGGATGACAGGATATTTTCAGTGCTTGCTGCTACATTGCATAACTGTACATTATTTACTTTATATTGCATATCAGATACCTGTGCCAATAGAATATATTGCCGATTTTTTTCTACTGTGAGCCATAGTAGTGTGTGTGTGTGTGTGTGTGTGTGTGTGTGTGTGTGTGTGTGTGTGTGTGTGTGTGTGTGTGTATGTTTGTTTATTTTTATTTTATTTTACATTTGTTAATTGAGACAATGTCCATTTACAGCAGAGGCCCAGGGAGAAAAGCTTCACATAATTAACAGTAAGAAGAACGTTATACAAAAAAGGAAACAGAGACATCATAGCAGCATTTGAAAATAGAAAAAAAAAATCACATCAGAAAATGTACATATATACATTTTGTGAGTTGTGAATAGGACAAAAATCACTACAAAACATTATACCAGGGATAAGGGATTCCATTTATCAACGCCATGCTTACAGAGGGTATAAAGCAGGAGAGAAAGTTAAAGACGGAGGAAACACATTGTAGGATTATGTAACACATGGACAAAGCCATGAACTTATAAAATGAGACTTAAGTAAGTTTTTGAATTGCATAGTATTTAATGCAGAAGTCACATAAACAGGGAGGTTATTCCAGGTTTTAGCTATACTGTGAAAATAGAGCTTTACCTGCTGTGTGGTTGGCTGAGGAGATAGAGAGGAGTGGCTTGTTGGCAGAGCGGAGTGGACGATTTGGTGTATAGTGAATCAGTAATTGCCTTAGTGCTGGACTTTTGTCAAGATGTTTTAGAATGTTATACGCAATAACTAGTTCATGGAAAGTTAATAGCTGTGGGAGTTTGAGACACCGAAGCTGCTTTAGAGGTATACATTGATGTGTTCTAAAGGTGGAGTTATTAGTAAACTTAGCAATTTTTGTTATAACAAGACTCAAGTTTATCATGGTCAAGTTTTCTGACATGGGTCAGTATTGGTGCTGCATACATTAATGCAGAATGAAGGTGGGTTTGGGCTAGCGTGACCCAAGCCTGATCTGACAGACAGTTTTTATGTCTGTATAGGGAACCCATTTTTTTTGTGCACCTTTTTGACAGTTTGAATGAAATGGATGTCAAAGTGGAGGTTATTGTCTATTTCAATGCCTAGGAGTTTGGTATGGGTTGAGAGAAGTGACAGTCCCATTTTTGAAAGTGATAGAGAAGGAGAGTGGAGAGGGTCTTGATTTATTAGGGGTAAATAGGAGTAATTTAGTTTTATTGGGATTTAGGATAAGTTGGATATTTGTGACCCAACTTTCCACTGAGGTAAAGGATTCTTGGGTGAGCTGCTGTAGAGTGGTAAGAGACGGGGCTGAGCAGATGAGGTTCGAATCATCTGCATACTGTATGAGTGAGGCATTCTGGGTAGACATATGCAGATTGTTGGTGAAGATGGAAAAGAGAAGTGGATCCAATATAGAGCCTTAAGGTACACATATGGTGGTTGGAAGTAAAGGTGACAGTACACCCTGCTATTGGACAGCTTGCTGTCTGTCAGATAGATCGTTTTTGAACCAGGCAATAGTGTTGGGGCAAAGGATAAGGAGATTAGAGTATCTATTAGCAGGGGGTGAGAAACCATGTTGAATGCTTTAGAGAGGTCCAGGAATATAGCAGATACAAATTTGTTATTCTCAAGTATTTGTTATTATTTCTATGTTGGTTAATCAGATTAGTAAAAGAGAGAAGGACGGTAGTTGTACTGTGGTGTGGGTAGAAGACGTGTTGTGTAGAGAAGAGGAGATTGCTTGTATTTAGGAAATGCATGACCTGAGAGTGAATACATTTCTCAAGTATCTTAGATAAAGGAGACAAAATGGCAATGGGGTGGTAATTTGAAAAATCATAGGAATTGCCACCTTTATGAAGGGGAATAATGTATGAGATTTTCTACGGCTGATGGATATAGGCTTCCTGTATGGAGCGGTTGATAAGGATTGAGACAGGGTAAGATAAGGAGTCAGTGGCTATTTTTAGAAAGTTAGCTGGTATACCATCCACTGCAAGAGTAGTGGGTTTTAGTTTTAGTAGGTATTTTTTAATTGTAGAGGTTGGGACAGGTGAGAGCATAAAGGAAGGTGTTTTGTTGGGAGTTGTTATTGGCATGGATTAATAGCTATTTTTGGATAGTTGGGTGGATAGTGATTTATTGGATTCAGTAATTGTGTGTGTGTGTGTTTGTGTATGTATATATATATATGTGTGTGTGTGTGTGTGTGTGTGTGTGTGTGTGTGTGTGTGTGTGTGTGTGTGTGTGTGTGTGTGTGTGTGTGTGTGTGTGTGTGTGTGTGTGTGTGTGTGTGTGTGTGTGTGTATACCTTAGTATCTGGCATGGGGTTCCCTTTAGAATCTCAAAAAACTGAAATACCGAATTTCAGTTTTCCGAGATTCTAATCCCAAATGCTCAGAATTGATAAACACCAGAAGTGCAAAATTCAAAATCCCGAAGTTCGGAGCTTCTGTTGTTGTGGTGCATGAATGGATGTAAGTGCAGGTAAGTTTGTATGAGTGTGTAGGTTATGTGCTGTAGTGTATGTTAGTGTGTGTTTTGGTTGTGATGTGTGTGTTTAAGGGGCTGTGAAATGTGTGTGTGTTTGTTGCCTTTGTGTGTGTGATTGTGCAGTCTCGGAGTTAGAATATAAAAGTAGGGGGTGTGTGTAGGTTAGTTTTATTTGCGTGTGGGGGCAGTTGTGTGTATGTGAGTGTGTGTATGTAAGTGTCGGGATTTTGAATATCGCACTTATGGGCATTCAGGTTAGTGATGTTTCGGCTTTATAATCTCGATATTCTGAAATTCGGTATTTCAGAATTTCTAGATTATAAAGTAAACCCCTGGCATGATCCTTTAAAAACATTATTAAGTTACTCCTGAATGCCTCCAAAAGGAATCAGTAAACTAATTGTGGCAAAAAATAATTTAGTAGTAAAAACAGTGCAAGCAGCGTCAGTACCCTCAGTAGTAAGTAATTATATCAAAGGTGACCTGACCTGGTGAATTAACTCACTCCTGAATGTTACATTGTAACTATGCCATGGCATGGCTGAATACTGTGTCAATGTGCCTCTCGCTGTGGGTGTGGCTCATGAGGAACATTGGACTTGTGCATGTCATTATAAAGACACATGGAAGCACTTTCCAAGTTCTGAGTGTGTGTCTTTATCACAATTTGCATCCCCTGTACTATGATGGGTCTTGTCTGTGAATGTAACAACAGTTACAATTCAGCATGCTCTTTTAATTGTTTCCATCTGCTCTGTATTCAAAAGTCTGTTAAATAAATGATAACATTCTTAGTAGCTCCAAAAAACATGGTGCTGTTTTTATTTTTAGTAAACTTGAGCTCACAACTATGAAATAATTTTCCAAGCAAATAAATCATATTGTTCTTAGATAATGAAGCCATCTTGATAAAGGAATCTATTCCTAGTCTTTTAATGAGATGGTGCTAAGGCCATATAGTAAGAATTCTAGTCAATAAAGAATGGCGTGCAAGGTCAAAAGGCATGGACAGGTCAATGAGAATGGCGTGCAAGGTCAAAAGGCATGGACAGGTCAATGAGAATGGTGTGCAAGGTCACAAGGCATGGACAGGTCAATGAAAATGGCGTGCAAGGTCAAAAGGCATGGACAGGTCAATGAAAATGCCCCTGTACATTTTTGGTGAACATAGTATGGTAGATTATATCAGTAATAAATAGTAACGTGTATTAATACCACAACCCTTTTTGAATCCATGCTGGTTGTAGGCAATTCTCATTGAGGAACCATGGCTAATGACCCTTATTTATGTAAGAGAATAATGTATCCATCTTTCAGAGGCCAGAGAATGAACTACTGGAGAGTGAGGTGTTAAGGATGATGCTAGGGACAAGCAATGAACATATCACAGACCCTGATAAATTTAGGATGGAAAACACAGGGCCAGCCTTTCCATAGGTATGAATAATTTAATTATCTATCTGTCTATCTCTCTATCTATCTATCTATCTATCTATCTATCTATCTATCTATCTATATCTATCCATCCATCCATTCATCCATACGTCTGTCTGTCTATCTCCCTCTCTCTCTATCCATCCATCCATCCATCCATCCATCCATCCATCCATCCATCCATCCATCTATATCTATCCATCTATTTATCTATCTATCGCTCTATCCACCTATCTATCTGTCTGTCTGTCTATCTATATGTCTATCTATCTTTGTTGACTGCGAAAAGTCCGACTGGGCAAAAGACATTTTTAGAAGAGGACCAAGGAGAAAAGCTCCACATTTAAGTTAGACACGCTATACAGTTATAATTGCAGAGTAAAAACATCTACACATGAACTTACTTACATGATTTTTAAAGAATTTTTAAATATTTCTTATATGAACATAACATGTTAACACAAAAAGAGTGAAATTAACATAAATTGGCTAATTATGGAATAGAGAAATAATATACAGTAACAGTTTATTTATCGCATGATGGGTAAAGGGAAAAGATCAAACTAGGGTGCTTTTAAGTTTGATAATAATTTACAGACAATCCAGTAGAATGTAGTTTAGAGAGATTTGAAAGGAGAAGTTATGGAAATGAGCAAGAAGATAAATGGACAGAGAAGGGATTGTAGTTAGTGGTGGGTGTGAGAGGGGGAGGAAAAGTAAGAGTTTGGGAAATAACTGCAGTATGCAGAGCGATAAGGTACAGATGGACTGAGAAGGGATTGTAGTTAGTGGTGGGTGTGAGAGGGGGAGGAAGAGTAAGAGTTTGGGAAATAACTGCAGTATGAGGGGAGCGATAAGGTACAGATGGACTGAGGAGGGATTGTAGTTAGTGGTGGGGTGAGAGGGGGAGGAAGAGTAAGAGTTTGGGAAATACATGCTACATGAGGAGGAGCGATAAGGTACAAAATATTGGGAAGCAAAGTGGCCGTAAGTGCTGGAGAAAAGTAATCTGAGTAAACTACCCAGGTGAGCAGGAAGAACAGAGCCATCTTTGACATAGATGCTATTTGAGCAAAGTTTTAAACTGCTTAAGTATTCTATCTGTTTTAACTGTGTGGGGATTTTATTCCACAGTTTTGACACATAATGGGAGTAGAGAGAGGCTCCAGCAGTGCTGACTGCCTTACTGATACATAGTAATAGTTTATTATTAGAGCAAAGGGTTTATAGTGGGTGAATAGTAAAGTAGTGAATTTTGTGATGCTGGGCATTTGTCTGGAGAATACAGTAGGTTGAGGGCAATGATTAGTTGTGAGTATGTCAACTGGTTTGGGAGTTCAAGCCAGGTTAATTGTTTTAATGCAAGGCAGTGGTGTGTTTTATAAGGTTGTTTGGTTACAAATTTAGCTCTTGTGTAGTAGCAGGAGGCTAGTTTACTTTTACACAGTGTCAATAATTTCTAAGGATAAGAAAATTGTATAATAAAGAAAGAAGGAGGTATGTTCCTGCTAAGGTAATCCTTGATCTGTCATGTAGTGTTTATCCCTACAGAGGGAGATGAGTTTTTAGTGAGTTTTCTTGATGGAATGAAGTATGCGGTGACTTGAATTTAAGCTTGTCATCAATTAGTTTAGCTTACAGTTTCTATTTTAGTGTTATTACTTGAGGTAATATGAAATGTGTGTTTCTGCTTAAGGTGCTGTTTTGGAGTAAATAGCATAGTTTTTTTATGGCATTAGAATTGTATTGAGTCATATGTTGATTTCAGATAGGATAACTGATCAGAATTTAAAGTCAGTAGTGAAGACAAGCAATGATTTGCAGTAGGTGTTGAAGTCATATTATGAGAAATTTGTGATGAAAGAGCTGAAGTGATAATAAAAACTGAGCATCAGATGCCTCGGTCATCAATCTTGTGTCAGACATCTCAGATAAAGGCTGGTTTTGTACTGATTGTCCAGAAAGGTTTTTGATCTTTTTCGAGAAACCTCTTGGATTACCAAGTAAGGTTTCTTTGCAACCTTTAGAGAGCTTACATTTGTCTTAATTGAAAGGCATTTCCTTTCCCTTTACAATGTGGATTAGTGCTCCAAATCAGTAGAGCGATCAGACATGTTGCATTTATTCAAGACTGCTTTGCATGAAGTGATAGACTTTTTAATATTTTCTCTTCTGCCATTTTAGTTTAATTTTCATCTAGTATCCCATCCAGTTACACAGAACTTTTCAGTGCATCTTCAGGCCCTCCTCGTCTTGTTTCTTCAGCTATACCTTGTTTTCACTTCTCATGCACTATATCACAGTTAGAATCAGGTTTGCATATTGTGGTCTGTTGCTTTCATCGTTTTTTTCACAGGAATGCACATTCCCACAAAAAACAAGAGAACTTGTGTTGCTGTACATGGTGCAACATTCTTCTCTGATTCTAAATAAAAACACACTTGGTAAATGTAGAACAGTATTATTTCTTCCTTTATAGAACTAAGCCTCCGATCCTTCATGTTCATTGAAAACCTTTCACAATTCATATTCTATCGCTTTATCAGTTTGATACCCACACACTTCCAGCTACACAAACTAAGGGTTTGAGGTTTAAATTTCACATTCATTCTACAACCATATCAAATTCAGTCATAAATTTATCAACTAAATTATTAATTTCATAAATAATGTCATAGAACCTTTTCTAAATTGATTATTGGCCATACTTCTTGATGTATAAAGCCAAACAACTGAAAGATATTGATCAATATATTTTAAAACAAAACCAGCCTTACCTTTGCTAGCAAAGGAGAGTAGTAGTGCTGAAACTGAATTCCTCCTCAGGTTTTGGTGAGTACCTTCACGAGGTGGACCCTGCTTTCACAAAATCTCACCAATGTGACAGTGATATGTATTTATATAGCACATATCATGGTCAGAAGTAAGTCAAAAAGTAAAAGAGATAGCTGGGTGCACAAAACCCAGGATAAAAAAAGGTGCTCACTCCTGGTAGGTACACTGGTGCCAGGACTCGAAAAAATGACAGTGTAGATTCCTCAAAATACAAAAAACACTCCTACAATGGGGCCAGGCCAGGCCCAGGAGGAGGATGGCCCCCCTGTTGAAGAAGCAAGTAGCAGTCCACAAAATTACAAAAACTGGTAGGCCAAAGAAGAGCCATAAAGATGATAGAGTGGACTATTGAAGATAAGAAAGAAACTATGTATTGTTACTATTATGCAAAAAGCCAGAATTTCCAGACACAAGATATACAAAATGATTAAGAGAGAAATTAGAGGAAAGAAAAATACTTCCACAAGAAAAACTGTCAGAAGCTTCAAATGATAATTTGCATTTATTAATACAGCGGATTTGTGAAAAACAGTATAGAGATCAAGAAACTTTGATCTGTTTGGAAAAAGAAGCATCTGAGGAAGTGTGAAAATATAAACAATAAAACCTAGAGATATTTGAAAAGTATAAAAAAGAAATATGTATGAACACGGGAAAGAAAGAGAGATTTGATATGGTGCAATATTTATGCAAAGGAGAAAGCCAAATTAATCAATATAAAGAAGGCAGCTCCAAAGATATTCAAATTGAAATATAAGAAAGGCATCCAGATATAGAACATTTCACAATAAAAAAAAATATCACAAAGATGGAATGTAGAAAAGAAGATTAGTAAAGTAGAAGTTAAAAAATAGAAGTTAAAGTTATGAAGTGCCTGCAAAGTGAAGGATTTGGTGTAGAAGGTCTAACACAGGTTACATCACAGCAGGAAGACCAGGAGACATGTGAAGAAGAAATATGGACATGGGAAAGAAAAAGAGACTTAATATGGTGTAATATTTATGCAAAGGAGAAAGCAAAACTAATCAATACAAAAAGAGCAGCAACAAAGATATTTGAAGAGAAATACAGACAAAGGAATCCAGACATGGAAAACTTTGCAATACAAAAAACAAGAAGACAGAGATGAAAAGCAGAAAAGGAGATCAGTAATGGAGAAGTTAAAGAAATAGAAACTGAGGTTATGGAGTACCTCCAAAGTGAAGGATTCAGAGTAGAAAATCAAATGCAGAAAGCACCACAACAGGATAGAGCAATGGATAGCCAAATTAAGGGGAACACATTATCACATTAATAACAACATAGTAAGCATGCAATCAGTCGTGAGGGACTTGGGCACCCAGGTTGATAGCAACCTGACTTTTGACTACCATGTTGCCTCTGTTGTACAGAAGGCTTTCTACATGGCCCACCTCCTGAATAAGGGTATTTCAGCCAGGAACAAGGAGGTCATAACATCCCTGTACTCCTCCCTTATCAGACCCATTATTGAGTACAATGCCCCCTTTGGCATGTACCTTGCTAAGCACATGCAGCAGTTGGAGAGACCACAGACATTCCTGACTAGGAAAATCCAGGGTCTCAAACACCTATCCTATACAGATAGGCTAAAAGCCCTGTCCCACTACTCAGTCTCATACTGACTGATCAGACATGACCTGTGTCTGGCATACAAGGCCATTTCAGACCCAGCCTTGATGGAGTTGCTGCATATCTGTAAGACAAACTCCACTCATGCAACTCACACACAAGGCCTTAACCTGGTCTGTGACATTAATATAACTTGTTGGTAGGACAGGTTTGTGTCTCAAAGATTCCCCCATCTGTGGAATAGGCTCTCTCTCCATGCCAAGCAGAGCTCCTCTCTAACCTCTTTAAGAGGAACCTGGACAACTGGATGGGAAACAGAAAATATACTCCAGGGATCCCACGTGTCCTTGATGGACAGGGGAAACAGGTGCTGACTTTGGGGGAACATGGGTGAAATTCTTGGCTTGGCTTATAAGGGCCTATGGGCCAATAGCCTAGTATCATCCTATGAACCTAAGAACAGGAAGCAATTGGTCAAGTGTCATATCAAGTTAATTTGGAGCCTTCCACAGGAAAGCAGTATAAATGTTCACTTGAAACTGGACAGCAAGAGAAGGAACAGAAAACTGTGGAAACTTTGATGCAGTCAATGTTGAGGAGTGTCAGGCCAGTGAGCTCCCATATGACAGAGCAATGGATGGCACAAGATGAATTTGAAGAGAGGATGCCACAGGAAGATGCTATAGAACTTTCTATAGAATGCCTGCAGGAAATTGAAAACAAGGGATGTGCCCTCAGTTTGGAAGAAAATGACCTAAGAGAAGAGTTGCTTGATGGATAGATATATTAAGATCAATGACAGAAATAGACTGAGGAAGGTCAATAAAACCCAAAATGTCAGGGGTGAAGCCTAGATGGCACTCTGAAAACAGCACTTTTTTAGAGCTCCTTAAAAAATACAATAAATAACAGGAAATTAATATTTTTTGTAGAAAAAACAGTTAAGTATTGTTTTTTAACATTTTTGCTGTCATTATACCAATTTTGGAATATATTCTTCAAAAATTTACTGTCAGAAATATCTGGAGTTTAAAACTGATCTCTGAGGATGAGCGGCTCAAAGAATTCACATGCAAAATCTGCTTTGAAGAAAGAAATTCAATTGATGTCTTCAACTCTATAAGAACTTTCTATTAAAATGGACAGTTTCAAAGACAACTTAGAAAACTTGAGAGAAAGTTGTCATAGACAAACTGAAACCTTTAAAGAGCTACTCCAACAGCATCAAACCAAAATATTAAGCATTGAAGAGTCCTTATCTGATATAGATAGAAGGCTTAAAGATGAAGAAATCCAGGGAGATTTTCTTCAGCAGCAGAATAAGTGGCTTATTAACAAGTTGGATGACATGGAAAATAGAGAAAGGAGGACTAATATGAGAATTTTTGGTTTACCAGAAAAATCTGAAGATGATGATATCATCTCCTTTCTTAATTCATGGTTATCTGAAATACTATTCTCGTATGGTATAGAAAGAGCTCATATTGCCATTGGGAAACCCATTCCTTCATCATCAACATCCACACCCAGGTCAGTAGTGGTTACATGTCTCTCTTATCTTGACAAAGAGCTTGTTCTTAAATGTGTTTGGAGAAGATCCCCACTGAAATACAAGCAAAATCTAATTAGATTTGACAATGACTTCTCCTCCAGAGTTTTAGAATCGAGAAAGAAAGCCTGGCCACTAGTAAAACTACTTAAGCAAAATAAAATAAAAGTGCAACTGGCATACCCTGCAAAAATAAGGATTTTTACTTCAAATGGAATAAGGACATTTAATGACATTGAGGAAGCAATACATTTTATTAAAAACAACAATATGGTTACAGTTCCGGAGGAATTGGACTGGTCTTTAACTACATCACTGAAAAGATCTCCTGAGAAAAATAATTGGATTGATGTAAAAAAAAAGCAAAGAACTGTCTCAAAAAGCACCTTTTCTACTGTTTCTCTTAAAGAATCAACCAAAACTAAAAATCCATGCTAAAGGTAACAAAGCTGGTATTGTTTATTCTTTCTTTCAAGCATTTTATGAATTGTATTCTAATAATTTAAATAGTCCACTTGCATACTTTAGATTTAATGTTTAGCACATAAGCAGCACTTTGACAACAATAATTTACTTTACTCTTTTAGCTTACATCTGTTTATGACAGAAAAACAAGAAAAAAAGAGAAAGAAACAATATATGGAGTAAGAAATAGTATACATTGTACTTTCCAGTAAATAAGGACTATGCATTAGTTAATTTGAATGTAGTTAATAATAGTTACTAAGTAATAAGTAAATTCTCATTGTGCTTTTGACTCATTTGAGTCATTAGTATGGCATTGTGATTTAATTTCAATTAAAACATTGCATAAACTCTGGAAATTATTACAATAATAATGTCATGAATTCCAGTTAAATGTTTATTTTTTCAAAATGAGCAAGAGAAGCCTTTCAAATGCACCAGACACACACGACAATCTTCAATACTCATTACGCGAGCTTGTCAGTACACTCTGCGAACTGATGTGAATGTAAATTGCTCGTTTTGACCTTAAATGTTAAATCATAACATTTACATATCAAATGGATGTCACTTTAGCCCTTTTAACCCTCTGGTTCATCTAAGCACAAAGGAAATCATTTTAAATATATCAGGATGTTTATTTTAAATGTTCATCCTCCATCTCTGCTTAAAGTGATAAGAAATCTCAGATTATTTGCCGTGTTGAATAGACTGTCTTTCTGTTTACATGCTGAATAGCATTATAAACAGAACACTGTGAACAGCCTGTTTTATTTTCCTGTGCGAGTTGTTGCTGACATAAAGTATTCGATATTAATGTTTATGCATAACACATATCCTTATGGCCTTAAAGGGGCAGCACCTCCTTTAAATAATATAATTAACTAAATGTGAGTTATTTTGAAGGAGGGGTAACAAGGAATTTTATATGTGGGGAAAGGGTTTGGCCTGGTTAGTAGATGGTGCTGTTCTGTTGATGGGCAATGTTTTTGATGAGAGATTGCCGTTATCGGGCTAGCATCGGTATGAGATTGACTTTAAAAAAAAAAGCAAAAGCAGTTTGCTTTCGCTGAGATCATTGCTCATACCCTGGCTTTTTCTGTTTCACAGCACTCAGTGCTCATTTGAACAACATTGTGATACGCCCCTTTGAAAGAAGCAGAAGTAGACCATTGATAGCGATTATGCATGTTATGACAAGATCTGGTTTTTATGTAAGGCGCTAGATGTAGACTCACTATCATAGGTGAAAAACAGAAAAAGAAAAGATGATTGTTCAAGATTGTTCAAACTTTATTCATGTTTAATACTTGGAAATGTAGTAATTTATGTTGGCATGGTGACACTCTCTAAATAGTAACTGTCATTAAAAAAAAAAAAAACATGGTCATAAGTGACAGTTCTTTTCTGTCTGTAAATGTTAAGTGTTTTAAGGCTATTCTTTATTATTGACAAAATAAGATCAAATGGTAATTTTAACCTAAAATATATACAAGAGTAGACACATAGTAATATAATATGCAAAGTAAAGCAGCTCTTGTTAATATTTAATACTGGATTGAGAGTGAGGGTGTTGCCCTGATAATGGAGGGGTACTGAGCTGACATTATACATAGTTACTGGCCATTAAAATGGAGAAGATATATACATATGGAAACATTAAAACATAGAAAGGGAAGTTGAAACATTCAACATTGGACTTATTTTATCTCTTTTGGTATTTTAAAGTTTCTTATGAATTTGCATACTTTATTGAATAAATAAATAAGAACAAGATACTAGGATGCCTGTATGTTATTACATTTATTGGTGTATTAAGGGAAAATACTTTAAAATTAGAAAATAACTACACAACTAGAAGAGAAAAAGAAAATATGAGGTTTTAACTGACATTTGATCTTCTGTAATACTAAAATTTTACTTTGATGTAGTAATGGCAGAATACAAACAATGAACAGTCTGTAACATGTTAATTAATTCAGGAAATCATTCTAATTTTTAAACTGCACTCTAAGGGAATTTTTTTGCTGAGAATGGACATAGTTATGAAGTTATCATTATCAAAACCTGACAGTATGCATATCTTATTTACATTTTAAAGTTTTGGTATCATTTAATTTACATTTACAGTAAATGCTCAGTTAAAGTTATATTGTCTAGGATAGTATTATTTGTTCTAATTATGTGGTAAGACTGTAAACTAACATCTATGATCTAGTCTATCTTGATGGTTTATATCAATTGTAACAAAGTGCTCTTTACTGCAGTTTAGGGTAATGTAACAAATAAACAAATACGGTATAGAGCTCTTTTACATTAAATGTCTTTGTATAGCACTGTTTAGAACAGAATTTATATATGTACTGAAGTTTTATATATCCAGAAACGTACAGTCTGAATACTTTGATCAATTCATCAGAGTGAAGATAGAGTATAGAAATTGGTATGACTCAATGGATTTATTGTTGATACTGTTGTAGGTAAATCTCACAATACTGTTCATAGTATTTCATATAAAGTAACTACTGAATGAATGGGTCATTATGCAGAAATTTATAAAAGTTGAAAAGAAGCTGGATTAGCAAATATCTATTGGAATATTTATTTACATTATATGAATACTTGATCTAAATTGATATACATATCTGATTCATTACACATAAAGTAATTTGTGACCAAAAATTAATTCCTGAATCCTATATTAAGTGTAATTTTATAACAAGCACATATTTTAGTGCATTGATCAAACTAGATGTATATGATAGGGTTGATTTAATTGTTATCTCCAGAATAACTTATAATGGAGTCTCTAACTTCTTATTATTGTTTGGTTTATTGTTAACAATGAGGGTTAATCTGACTGAACATTTTAGTTCTCTCGGATTGGGAATGGTATTCATTCCATGTTGGTTAAAAGATAATTTTAATTATTTGTTTACTCACATGTATAAGATTAACTACTGTACACTTATTTGTTTTCCTTTTTGGCCTCCTCTAGATTATAAAATATACAAATCAAAAGGAACTAAGAATGTTTTCATCAAAATTAATAAATGTATGAAAGATATACAGCAATTAAACAACAAAATAACTTGCCATTATTTTCAATCAGAACTCTTTAATAAAAAAAATAACTAGATGAATATAGTACTTCTCTCACTAAATGTGAATGGTTTAAATATCCCAAGGAAAAGAACTAGCTTACTTAAATATCTAAAATTAAATAAAGTGCAAATAATATTCTTGCAGGAAACTCACTTTAAAGCTAATGATAACTTCACTTGGAATCCAAGTGATTTCTTAAAGCTCTCTAACTCATCATACGGTAAAAAAACAGAGGAGTATTAATATCGTGGAGGAAAAGTGTTACCAATCCTCAAGTAATATATAATTATGAAGACAAAGATGGTCTTTTATCAATAGTAATTATAAGATATAGTAATAGAATTTGGACATGGTGAACCTTTATTGGTTTCCAGGTATAGGAGTAGGAACAATTAAGAAACACATAGAACTTATTAATAAGACCTCAAAGGATAGCTGAATTGTAGGAGGGGATTTTAATTGTATCTTAGATAGTCAGGAGACTACAAGTAAAAGACCTTTCCGTATTACATCTACAGGAAAAACTCTTGAAAAAAGGATAGAAAACTTGCAGTTATCAGATTCATTTACTCTTAAAAATGAAAATTCATTACAATTTTCCCATAGTGATTATAGATTCAATAACCAAACAAGAATTGATAAAATATACGTATCCCAAGATTTAAAAATGAAAATATCACATTTTTCTATAATCTCCTGCCCCCTATCTGACCATAATTCACTTATCCTTAAAATTCAAATGAATTTTATGAGACTAACACTTACTAAAAGAATTTCAGCATACTTCACCAAATTAAAAAAGTTTAAGCCTTGGTTAAATTTGGAAATAAAATATTTTTTAGATGCAAATAATACTAATGACATAAATATAGTTATTTTATGGGATTCACTAAAGGCATATCTTTATGGTAAAATTATTTCTTGGTGCAACAATAAAGTAAAGGAATGGGAGTCAGAACTAGTAAATATCCAAAAAATTAATCATAGAAATGAACCTTAAGGATGTGGAGAATCCGGTTGTAAAAAAAAAAAGAAATTGGGGAATTAAATAAAAAATACAATGATATTTTAATGCATAAAACCAATTTGGCTTTGGAAAATTTAAAATTAAATTCTTACTCTGTTTCCCCTAAATATATGCATAACCTAGCAATGAGATTAAAAAGACATTCCAATGGAAGCACTATTCCAAATATAATTCATGAAGGGGAAAACAAGAAAAATGTCTCAGATATAGGAGACATATTAGAAGCTTTCAAATTTCATTTCACAAAACACTATAATATCAATGATTCTCCTCATAATACTATAGACATGGGCTTAGATTATACAAATTTAAATAAAATACCAGACAGTTTAAACATAAACATTCAAAAACAAATCACGCTTAAAGAAATTAATGAAAAAATTAAAGAAGGCAAAAATAATAAAGCTCCAGGCATAGATGGAATTATTATAGAAATTTACAAATTATTTCCAACATCAGTCATAA
The DNA here is from genome assembly GCF_019279795.1 of Protopterus annectens. Lineage (NCBI taxonomy): Eukaryota > Metazoa > Chordata > Ceratodontiformes > Protopteridae > Protopterus > Protopterus annectens. The sequence goes on along the minus strand of NC_056743.1, from coordinate 358,133,658 downwards.
CAATATTACAGAAGGCACTAAATGAAACTTATTCACATGGCATTATTCCACCTTCATGGAGATATACACTGATTACACTTATTTTAAAAGAAAACAAAAATCCCAACTCGTGTAGTTTTTATAGGCCTATTTCACTCCTAAATAATGATTATAAATTTTTTATATCTATTCTGGTCAATAGGATCAAAAATCTCTAACTCAAGTCATTAGTGAGGACCAAACAGGTTTTATTCATAATAGACACACTTATGACAACATACAAATAATTTTAACCATTGTAGACCTTTTAAATAGGGACAAAACTGAATCCTTAATAGTAACATTAGATATTGAAAAAGCATTTGACTCACTAAACTGAGATTATCTTTTCAAAATCATTCAAATTTAAGATTTCCCTTCAAGATTCATTAATTTAATAAAAAACATCTATAAAGATAATCTGGCATATGTAAAATTAGTCCATTTCACATCAGAAGCAATTAAAATTACTAAGGGCACCAAACAAGGATGCCCCATGTCACCAGTGATGTTTGCATTAGCAATTGAACTGTTTTCCTCTGCAATTCGTTTTAACCCCAAAATAAAAGGTATTGGAATTTTTAATCAACTTACCTCCAAAATAATGCTCTTTGCTGATGATATTCTACTCACCTTATTAAACTCAGATGAGTCACTATGTGAACTAAACTCATTAGCTGAAAAAATTTATCACATTTCAGGTTGAAAGATAAATGCTTATAAATCGAATCATATATTATTAAATAATAAAAATATCCCTAATACTAACATAAATTCAATAAATGGAAAACAGGTTTCCTCTAAATTATTTAGGGATTGTTTTATGTGAAAAGTTAGAATTAACTCTATCTACAAATTACAATAATATCCTGACTACACTTAAAGCACTAATAGGAAAATGGAATAAATTGTACCAAACATTTGAGGACAGATTGCAGCTAATAAATATGTTTTTTCTCCCAAAGGTAAAGTACATTACACTAGCTATACCTATAATATCTAGTAAAAAAGTTTTAAAAGAACTAAATAGAATTTTTATAAAATTCCTTTGGTATCCAAAAAAAAAAAAACAGGATAGCTTTTCTAAATCATATTAGGCCTTGGGAAATGGGAGGCATACATTTTCCAGATTTAGAATCTTATATCAGAGCATCTATTCTTAAAACATTCATAAATTGGATAGATCCAAAAAGTTCATCCGCATGGAAAACATTACATACTGCTATTTTTCAAGAAGAAAATAAATTAGCAAAAAATATACAGCTGAATGGACAGAACAATAAACTCTGGCATATTATCTGTATCAACTTGCAATACAGCTCCACCAAACCTACTAATCTAAATTATATAAATTACATTTACAACACTTTTCGGAGTTTCATAAACAATAATATTGAAATTAAATTATAGCTTCAGATATTAATTCCTTATAACATTACAAAAAATTTTGTTAATAACATTCCCATAAATACTCTTTTCATAGGTTCATACTAAGCTAACTGCCCTTGCGAGCCATTTTAAGTCTAGTCAATTAACCCTTGTGAGACTCAAACCCTGCACCTTGTGCTTGCAAGACAAACGCCTTAACCATTAGGCCACCCTCCCAACCCTTTTAACTTATGGAAAGGAAACAAATTCACATGCTGGTACCAATGTATAGAAAATCTGACAGTCATGAATGTTCATCAGATAATTAATACATTCAATCTATCAAATAGTGACTGGTTAGCTCTTAATAGCCTAATACCTTATGCACAAGATTTGTGTAGAACAATAGAAACTTCTTCATTTAAATCTATGTCTAAATTTAACTTCAAATTTATATAAAATTATCATTAGTTACAAAATAAAATCTAACCAGAAATTCTGGAATTTTATCACTAAAGATTATTCATTGTTGTTACCTAATGAGACCAAAATGGATATACTACATTCTATTAAGTTAACTTCAAATGTACAAAGTTGGAAAATCTTTGCATGGAAGTTCTTGCATAGAGCCTTTTACACCCCCAGTAAAATAGCTAGATTTAAAAACACTAATGATACAATATGCTGGAGATGTTCCTTAAAATGTAATGCTGATTGGTCACATATTATATATGACTGTCTTCATATTAAGAAATTCTGGGAGGATATTGGTGAATTTTTGCAAGCTGTTTTTACTGATTCTTTCCTTTTGTCAAAGTCATTAATTCTCCTGAATATAAATGAAACCACTGTTAAGAAAAGGAAAGATCTATATCTTCTTTGGACTACAATATCAGTCTAAAAAAATGTATCACAAGGAAATGGAACTCCTCTATCAACCCAACATTTGATGATTTTCTAACTCTATTGAAAGAAGTAGCACTGTTGGAAATTAAAGTCAAGGAAATGATAATCTTTCTGAAGAAATGGACTAATAATCCTTGGGAGAAAATTCTCTCCCTAATTGAGACACTTAAAATGGAAACGACTTTATCTTCATAAGAAGAGAGGAAGCAAGAACCCAAGTTTTAATTTGGTTTGTCTTTGTATAAAAATCTTTATTATTTGTCTGTATAGCTATGATTGTACTCCTTTTGTCTTTATCTGATTTCAGGCCATTGTATATTCTGTAAGTAGTTAATTCATTTCACTCTTATTTGATCTGTTACATTGATTAATTAATGTTTTATAAAATAAAAAAAAATTTGAAAAAAAAAAAAAAAGTCAGAAGTGTGATAAAACAAATGAATGCAGTAATTAAGACTGTCCATAGAGATCCATGCGATATAACAGAAGTAAATATGATATATTACTATGCAGCTAAATAACTGATAAAGTTCTGCCACAAGAACACAGGGTAGAGAGGGAAAGGAAGGGGAGAAATCGAACACCATCATGGAAGTATCTAAAAGAGAAAACTATAAAGCAATTAAGGCAAGAAGTATCTCTGTTAGAAGACTATAGAAGATGGAGTAGATCAACAAAAATACTAAGAAAGATAGATTGGCTAAAGGCAATGTGGAGTATTAGAACAGACCAGGATCTATCATGCACAATCGCAATTAAACTAAAAATTTCAGCACAGGTAGAAAAACATAAAAGATACACAGATAAATATAAAGGAATAGTACAAAATAAGCAATTTATTGATGCCCCAAAAAAGTTTTATAGAGAATTGAGAAATAAGGTAAAAGGAACTGAAAGACTGCCAAAAAAGGGAAAATAGATATATTTTGGAGAAGTATCTATGAAGAGCCTGTGGAAGATAGCAAAAGTGCTAAATGGATAGAAGAAGTAAAAGAAAGAATAAGAAGTTTAAAGGTGCAGGATATGAAATGGGATGAAGTAACAGCCAGAGAGATTGAAACAAAGTTAAGAAAAGCCTCTAATTGGAAAACTCCATGCCCAGATGTAGTACCTAACTTTTGGTTAAAATTATTACCATATTTGCAGGAAGATTTAGCCATGAGTAAGAACTATTTATATGCGCACCTTGAACAGACACCAACCTGGCTAACAACAGGGAAAACAATGCTCCTACTTAAGAGTGAACCTGCTCGCTACCGTAAAAATTATAGACCAATAACTTGCCTTCTGACAACATATAAACTATACAAGGGAATTGATGCTGACAGGGTTTATAGTCATTTAGATGAAAACTCAATTATGGCAGTAGAACAAAAGGGCAATAAAAGAAAGTCATATGGAACAAAGGATCATTTGTTGTTAAATAAAGTCATACTAGAGAACTGTAAAAGGGGTAAGAATTTAAGTATGGCATGGATTGACTATAGAAAAGCATTTGATAGTATTCCACATTCATGGATAAAAGAGTGCTTAAAAATGTATAAGATACACTCCACACTGATCGACTACATTATAGTGACCATGAAACAGTGGCAGACAACTTTGCAATTATATAATAATAAAGGACAGATTATTATCACAGGGATAAATATTCAAAGGGGGGTATTCCAAGGTGACTATCTGTCAGCATTGCTATTATGCCTTGCCATTAACCCATTATGCTGTGTACTTAACAGCTTAGGCCATGGCTACAGTTTGGATCCTAAAAAACAACAAAGTGTAAAGACGTCTCTTCTTCTCTTTGTTGATTTAAAACTGAATAGCTCATCAGATGAGGAACTGAAAACACAGCTGCAGGTTGTCAAAACTTTTTCAGATGATATAAGAATGTCATTTGGTCTTGATAAATGTGCAAAAGAACCTTTAAAGCAGGAAAACTGCAGCACCAGGAAAACATCAGTTTGGGACAAGAATGTGATATAAAAGGAGTGTATAAATATTTGGGAACTGATGAAGGATCAACAATAAAACAAGAACAATTGTGAATAAAATTTAGTAAGGAATACTTTGGAAGACTTAAATTAATTCTGAAAAAAGAGTTGACATCTAGGAACAAAAGCCAAGCTTTAAATCAATTCGCTCTTCCTGGCCTAATTTACAGTTTTGGATTGATTGATTGGCCCCAAAATGTGTTGGCTAGATTAGATAGTAAAACAAGAAGGATGCTTCCTGCTCACCAAATAATTTATAAAAATCAGGGTATACCAAGATTATATATTCCTCATTCCGAAGGTGGGATGGGCCTCCTTGAAACTGATTACATGTATAGATCTGAAATTGTGGGACTCCACACATATCTGCTGACCTCACAAGACCCAATGTAGTGAAAGTTTTGAAACATAAGCAGAATTAATCTAAGATGACTTCTCTGCTTAATTTAGCAAAAGCATATTGGCATCAAGCTGGAATGGAAATCAAACCAGACGTAGATAAAAATCAGGCAGCAACTGAATGTGCCAAAATCAAAAGAAAGAATCTAAGATAAAAGGCCAGATGAGAAGGCAAGAAATGTGAAAAAAGTATAAATATAGTTGCAAGTATAGAAAACTTTTGGAAGAACCTCATGTTGATCAAGAACGAATGCAGGAATGGTTAAGGAGAGGTGAATTCAAACCAAGAGATGAAAAGTTAATATTGGCAGCCCAAGATACTAGGCTACATACACACCGGTTTACAAGATCTATTGAACATGTGGGAGAAACAGACAAATGTAGGTTTTGTAAAACTGAATTGAAAACAGTTGCACACCTTGCTGCTATTTGTGACATATTAATTGCAGAAGGACTGTATACTGAAAGTCATAATAATGTGGCAATACTGCTGCTCTAGGGTTTGTGCAAACATTATGGTATCGAAGTGGCTGAGAAACTCTGGAAACAAAGCATCACTGAAGATGATGAAGTTTATATCACATGGGATCATCCAATACCAACAGTTCAAAATATAGATGCTAGAAAAACAAATATGGTGGTCCAAGAAATGAAGACAAAAGTAACATTGATCTTTGAAATCACTACACCCAGTGACTACAGTGTCTGGCGTAGAGCAAGACACAAAGTCATAAAATATCAGGATCGGCAGGCAGAAACAAGAGCAATGTGGAAGAAAGATATCCAGACAGTTCCAATAGTAGTAAGATCAATGGGTCTTACAAAAAAGAATCTACAATTGTATTTAGATATGTTACCAGTCCATGTAATCCTGCATGAATTGTAGAAGGAGTGATTACTGGGCATAACAGGTGCTGCGAAGGCTGAAATCAAAAATTGAAACAATAATACTTTTATGAACTTTAATCATACTTTAATTTAGGAGTGGGGTCCATTCCCATCATAGTATTAGAAACCCAAAACATTTGGTGAAATTAAAAAGCATTTAATATTAATGATCTCATCTTGGCACAAAATGAATATTCATGCAGTCCTTTATAAAACAGCTGTTGCCATAACTGTTGCAGAAGTTCTTCTTCTGTGGAGCTTTTTATAACTTCCAGATACAGATCCAGTTTTGGTGTCCTTCATAACCTCTCCTTCTGCATCTGATAATAGGTGAAAATATTCCAGGCTAACTTTACCTCCATCAGACATTTGCAACAAAGGTTTATTTCTGTTTTTATCCTCGACCTCCTGTGAATTTCCAGGCTGGTTGAAATGCATCTCGTTAACAATGTCCAGACTGTGAATCTGGATCTTCTTTTAATAAACCCAACAAAAACATATACTGATACACAAGATATTCAATTAATACTATGATCCCCCTTTAAGAAAGAAACTCATTAAAGAAAGCAGGTCTACACTTTAAGAAACACATGGAACAAGCTTCAACCTAAAATTAAATCCAAAGACTCCCGCCAGGATTTTAAAAAGGCATTATATGAACATCTCAAGGAAGAATTGTTTTTGAATAGACAAGTTGTACCAGCATTACCCACTATGCCAACTAATGCCTGATTTGAAACTGCCTTCTAATTGTACAACTGACAACTACTATGCCAATCGAAATTGTACATATTGTATATAATTGTAATGTACTGTAAACTACAAACATATTGCTTACTCATATTTATTCAATAAAATATATTACTTCCGATTCTCCAAGCATAGACTTTCAAACCAAACTCCAAGCAGTTATGCTCAGCCCAGCCCTCTGAGTCTTTACTGTTGAATCCAGGGAGCAGCACTTCCCCACACTTTCTGTATCCAGATTGAGATGGGTAGCTTGAGAGACCATAAGTGTCCTTTCATGTTGTCTGATTATCCTCTAATACTTGGCATGTCAAAGTATGTGAGAGATGTACTAATATTTAGCATGCCACAGTGTGTGAGATGCACTAACACTCAGCATGTCACAATGTGTGAGAGCTATACTAATACGGAGCATGCCACAGTGTGTGAGAGCTATACTAATACAGAGCATGCCACAGTGTGTGAGAGCTATACTAATACGGAGCATGCCACAGTGTGTGAGATGTACTAATACTTAGCATGCCACAGTGTGTGAGAGCTATACTAATATTTAGCATGCCACAGTGTGTGAGATGCACTAACACTCAGCATGTCACAATGTGTGAGAGATGTACTAATATTTAGCATGCCACAGTGTGTGAGAGCTATACTAATACGGAGCATGCCACAGTGTGTGAGATGTACTAATACTTAGCATGCCACAGTGTGTGAGAGCTATACTAATACGGAGCATGCCACAGTGTGTGAGATGTACTAATACTTAGCATGCCACAGTGTGTGAGAGCTATACTAATATTTAGCATGCCACAGTGTGTGAGATGCACTAACACTCAGCATGTCACAATGTGTGAGAGATGCACTAATATTTAGCATGCCACAGTGTGTGAGAGCTATACTAATATGGAGCATGCCACAGTGTGTGAGATGTACTAATACTTAGCATGCCACAGTGTGTGAGAGCTATACTAATACGGAGCATGCCACAGTGTGTGAGATGTACTAATACTTAGCATGCCACAGTGTGTGAGATGCACTAACACTCAGCATGTCACAATGTGTGAGAGATGTACTAATATTTAGCATGCCACAGTGGGTGAGAGCTATACTAATACGGAGCATGCCACAGTGTGTGAGATGTACTAATACTTAGCATGCCACAGTGTGTGAGAGCTATACTAATACGGAGCATGCCACAGTGTGTGAGATGTACTAATACTTAGCATGCCACAGTGTGTGAGAGCTATGCTAATACAGAGCATGCCACAGTGTGTGAGATGTACTAATACTTAGCATGCCACAGTATGTGAGATGCACTAACACTCAGCATGTCACAATGTGTGAGAGATGTACTAATATTTAGCATGCCACAGTGTGTGAGAGCTATACTAATACGGAGCATGCCACAGTGTGTGAGATGTACTAGTACTTAGCATGCCACAGTGTGTGAGATGCACTAACACTCAGCATGTCACAATGTGTGAGAGATGTACTAATACTCGCATGCCACAGTGTGTGAGATGTACTAATACTCAGCATGCCACAGTGCGTGAGATGTACTAATACTCAGCATGCCACAGTGTATGAGACATGTACTAATACTTAGCATGTGATGCACTAACACTCAGCATGTCACAGTGTGTGAGAGCTATACTAATACGGAGCATGCCACAGTGTGTGAGATATACTAATACTTAGCATGCCACAGTGTGTGAGAGCTATACTAATACGGAGCATGCCACAGTGTGTGAGATGTACTAATACTTAGCATGCCACAGTGTGTGAGATGCACTAAAACTCGGCATGTCACAATATGTGACAGATGTACTAATATTCGCATGCCACAGTGTGTGAGATGTACTAATACGGAGCATGCCACAGTGTGTGAGATTTATTAATACTCAGCATGCCACAGTGTGTGAGACATGTACTAATACTTAGCATGTCACAGTGTGCGAGATATGTACTAATACTTAGCATGTCACAGTGTGTGAGATGTACTAATACTTAGCATGCCACAGTGTGTGAGAGCTATACTAATACAGAGCATGCCACAGTGTGTGAGATGTACTAATACTTAGCATGCCACAGTTTGTGAGATGCACTAACGCTCAGCATGTCACAATGTGTGAGAGATGTACTAATACTCGCATGCCACAGTGTGTGAGATGTACTAATACTCTGCATGCCACAGTGTGTGAGAGATGTACTAATATTTAGCATGCCACAGTGTGTGAGAGCTATACTAATACGGAGCATGCCACAGTATGTGAGATGTACTAATACTTAGCTTGCCACAGTGTGTTAGATGCACTAACACTCAGCATGTCACAATGTGTGAGAGATATACTAATACTCGCATGCCACAGTGTGTGAGATGTACTAATACTCAGCATGCCACAGTGTGTGAGATGTACTAATACTCAGCATGCCACAGTGTGTGAGACATGTACTAATACTTAGCATGTCACAGTGTGCGAGACATGTACTAATACTTAGCATGTCACAGTGTGTGAGATATGCACTAATACTTAGCATGCCACAGTATGCATGAGATGTACTAATACTTAGCATGCCACAGTGTGTGAGAGATGTACTAATGCTCACATTACATATTGTGTGAGATGTACTAATACATAGCATGCCACAGTGTGTGAGAGATTTACAAATACTCACATGCCACAGTGTGTGAGATGTACTAATACTTAGCATGCCACAGTGTGTGAGGCATGTATTAATACTTAGCATGTCACAATGTGTGAAATGTAATAATACTTAGCATGCCACAGTGTGCAAGACATGCACTAATACTTAGCATGTCACAGTAAGTGAGAGATGTACTAATACTTAGCATGCCACAGTGTGTGAGAGATGTACTAATACTTAGCATGCCACAGTGTGTGAGAAATGTACTAATACTTAGCATGCCACAGTGTGTGAGATGTATTAATACTTAGCATGTTACAGCATATGAGAGATGCACTAATACTCAGCATGCCACAGTGTGTGAGATATGTACTAATATTTAGTATGCCACAGTGTGTGAGATGTACCAATACAGAGCATGCCACAGTGTGTGTGAGAGATGTACTAATACTTAGCATGTCACAGTGTGCAAGAGATGTCCTAATACTTAGCATGCCAAATTGTGTGTGATGTACTAATATCATGAAACAGTGTGTGAGAGATGTATTAATACTTAGCATGCCACAGTGTGTGAGATGTACTAATACTTAACATGCCACAGTGTGTGAGAGATGTACTAATATGCCACAGTGTGTTAGAGATATACTAATACTTAGCATACCACAGTATGTGAGATGTAGCAATACTTAGCATGCCACAGTGTGTGAGAGATGTACTAATACTTAGCATGCCACAGTGTTTGAGAGATGTGCTAATACTTAGCATGCCACAGCATGTGAGATGTACTAATACTTATCATACTACAGTGTGTTAGAGATGTACTAATACTTTGCATGCCACAGTGTGTGAGAGATGTACATATATAATGTCATTGGAGGCAAAATTCTCACACACTGTAAACTCAGACATTAAAATCGTCAGCAGTACACCACACATCACACCTCTCCAAGGCCATCACAATAAACGTAATCCATTATATGCTGATTAACTTACTTAAAACCTCAAAGACTTTCAAAACACATGACAAGCACAAAGCACACTCAGTGAATTAAACCCACCTCCTCACACAAGACAAAGTATCTCAAAGCTACTCATGTTGTGCCTGTAAGACAGGCATCAGCCCAACCAAATGTTGTTATAGGTGACTCCATTGTAAGACATGCAGAAGTACCTCTTACAAGACTGAATAAGGAAAGAGTGACATTTAGTTGCCCATCTGGTGCCTGAATCCAGCATATCATATATGCACTCAAGATATTAAGCAACAAATATCAGTCTGACTCTGTCACAGTTCATGCCAGTTCCAATGATTTGAGGCTATATGAAGAGAGAAATGATGGAGCTCTCGGACTCTGTCCCCCAGAAAGTTATAAGCCAGCATTCAGCAGTATTCCACTTTCTCCAAAGATGATGCCACAATATGAGCAAAAAATAATTGATTTCAATAATTGGCCTAATTTTTTGATGGCATTCAAAGGTGCCCCAATATTTGTCAGCCTGCGAAGATATGATCAACTGACCATACTGTTTCACCAGGGATTGCCTGCATCTATTCCCTCTAGGTTTTTGAATATTGGCAAAGCCATTGTACACCCCCATATTTTTTAGGCAATGCCAATCTGATAAACCTACCAACATAACAAAAAAGCAAAGTTAAAAATGAAGTTGTTACTGATCAATGTTAAGAACCTAAACAACAACCTCACTCCCTGTAAGCCTTTCTCACCCTGGATGACATTCAAATCTATGTAGTGACTAAGACACGATTTAAATGGTAGAGACCACTCCAGCTGTGCAAGGCTATAACTCATTTTGCATGTTTAGAACATGTAAAGGAGGGGAAACAAGGTCTAGGTGTATCAATCTACATCCAGAAGAGACTCAAGTTAAGGCTGGTAAAGCAGCATGGTGCACTAGACCTTCTACATGTCCAAATAACCATCAGAAAGGTCCTGTACCATATATTAAGTAGCTATAGAGATTCCTCTATGACAAAAGAAAGGTACAATACCTATCTCCAGGAACTAGAATCACTCACTATTAAACCCAATACAAATCTTCCTAGGTGATCTAAACCATCCAGCTATAGACTGGGAAACCTATATCATGCCTAAGCAATGGGATTCCTGGACTTTGTCAAAAGAAATGCCCTGGAGCAATTAGCCAGAGTGTCCATTAGTGGGAATAATATGTTGGATCTTGTCCTTACTAATATGGGAGCATCTTACACTGTCCCTTGCATATCTTCACCACTTATTAGGTCTGACCATAAATCAGTCTCCTTCAAAATAAAACTGAAACCAGAGAATCATTCCACCCATGCTACCATTAGAATTTTTTTAAGACAAACTACCAACTCCTAAGTGATACATCGGCAAACTTCAAATCTCTGCCAAAGCCAGTTAACTCCACTGAATATGCAAAAATCTAGACCATCACACTATACCAGCATGCAATCAGCTAAAGAGATGCATAGGAACACGTGCAAGGCAAACCCCAGAAACAACCCACATGGTGCAACGATAATATCAACAAGCTTTATTATAAAAGGTAAATAATTTTGACCAAAAGAAAAAGAGTAATTCCAGAATGATAGAGCCCTAATCACTGAAATAAACAAACAACTCAGGAGCTTAATAAAATCCACCAAAGCCAAGTTTGAGGCTAAGATAGCTACCCAAGGCAAAGACAATCACAAGGCATTTTTTAGTTATGCTTGTAATCTCAAAATCACAAATTAGCAATGCACAGAGCCAGTTGTGAATGATATTACCTGCACTGAGGCTGAGGCTATAGTGATTCTACTGGCTGATAAATACAGCTCTAACTTTACCCCTCTCTCCCTTCTGTCTGTCCTTCAAGATATACCTGAAACTGGCTCACTTCCAGCCATCACACAAAACCATGTCCTCAAAGCACTATCAAAAGCTAAAAATACTGCATCAGTGGAGCCTGAAAATATCCCTTGATACATCCTAAATAGCAAGAAGCATGATTTAGCCACCCCCTTTACAACACATTTCAGCTCAACCTCCATATAGGTTTTATTCCAAGCAAATGGAAAAAAGCAGACGTAACTCCCTTGCATAAGGGGAAGGGAGGGCCTTCCACAGATCAAGTAATTACAGACCCATAAGTCTGACCACCCTCTTATGCAAAGTCATTGAAAGACTTATCATGAAACTAATCAATCTGGATATTGGGAACCCCCAAACACTGGACCTGTCTCAGCTTAGATATGACAAGGTCAGGTCATGCTTACTCTACCCAGTGAACATTTTTGCAAAGGTCAACAAAGCAGTGGATGAAAGTAAAATGGTACACACTGCATACCTGGACCTGAGCAAAGCTTTTGACATAGTCCTCACTCAGGCATAATAGAAAAGCTAAATAAACTGGGAATAAACGCCTATGTCACCCAAAGGATTGCCAGCTGTCTCACAGATAGAATGCTGGAAATCAAAATAGGGGAAGATACTTCCGCAAAGAAACCAGTCTCCAGTGGAGTCCCCCAGAGTGCTGTGCTGGGACCTGTCCTGTTTGGCATCTGCTTCTCTCAAGTAAAAGCTGGTACCAAAGGGCTTAGGCTGACTAAGTCTGCAGATGACTGCAAGCTAGGAGTACTCATTAAATCCCCAAATGACTTAGTCATTGTACAGTAAGGTATGCCTCAAATTCAAACTGGTACCAAAATCATGGACTGAAACTAAATGGCAAAAAATGCATTATTGTATCCTTTGGGAAGTCATGTATCACAGGGAACTACAACATTGACAATATTCCCCTAAGAGATGACACAGTTGTTTGGGATTTGGGAAATTATATGGATAGTAACCTAACTTTTGATCAACAAGCATCCATTGTCATAAGAAAGGCCTTCTATACTGCACAGATTATAAACAAAGGGACTGTGTCTTGATCTGGGGATGTCATGGTCTCCCTTTTCTCATCTCTTATTAGGCCAGTCATTTATTTATTTATGTTTGTTTATTGGGGTAGTGCACCAATCTCAATGGGCAATTTGCAGACACAGCCTGGACAAATAACATCATATAAGAATTATTTATTTATTGATTATCTGGCAAAGCCCAATGGGTCAGCAACTCATTTTCAGTGGAGATCTGAGGAGAAAAGCTCCACTACTAATAGATATTCATAGTTAGAGACATTAAACAATCTTAGAAAAGCACGTAACTAGAAATGAGAGAGACATTATCTACATATACGTGTAAAACAACTGCTGGAGTTGATATACACATACCACACATGACAATGAAAAGAAACATAAGGGGCTAATTAAGGCATTTAGGTATACGACGTAAGGTAAGAGAAGGGAAAATATAAAAACGGAAATATGGTATAGAAAGAAAGTTATATTACCATAGTGGCTAAGAGTGAAGAGAGAGAAAGAGGAAGTATATTATTTACTAATGAGGTTGGTGAGAGGCTGGAGAAAGGAAATATAGGGGAATAGGAAGAGGAAAAAGAAACAATATAAAAAATATGGTGGTCTATAATTTTGGGCACAAGAACAGATTGCTGAGAAAGTATTTCTTCAAAGATATTTTGAATGCTTTTAATGAGTCTAAAAGGATTATATCTGGGGGAAGGGAATTCCATTTCCTTGCAGTGACATAGGAGTAAAGGTTCTGACTAGCTCTTTTGTTAGGTTTGATAGTTGTTAAATGTTGTCTATTAGTGGATTGTAGGTTATGGGATAGGGAATATGATTACAGGATGTGTTGTAGGGCAGGGCAGCTGTCTGGATTGTAAATTATTTTATGAGCTATAGTTAGTTGGGTGGAGTCAAGGAAATATTGGAATTCAAGCCAATTTAGTTCTTTAAAGGCTTGACAGTGGTGCAAGTGGTAAGGTATACCAGTTACAAATATGGCATTTTTATGGTAGCATGATTGGGGTTTATTTTTAAGAGACTGGTGTAGGTTGGTGAAAATGGGGGCCCCATATAAGAGAGATACGAGCAGAAGGATATTGGCAAGAGTCGTTCTGGTGTGCTTGTCCATGTACAGTTTGGGTCTATAGAGTCTGCCAAGTTTAATGTGTTTTTTATTGTATTAGGCATGTGTTGTTCAAAGGAGAGTCTGTTGTCTATAATAATGCCTAGTAGTTTGGCATGTGTTACTGTTTCAATTTTTGTGTTGTTTTGTGAGTAGTTGAGAATAGCAAGAGCTTGAATTTTTTAAGATTACATAGAAATAAACAAACATATTTACAAATAAAAGGATATGCTAAAAATATGCATATGTACATGTACTGATGCAAGAATATTCCACAACATTTAGCTCAAGAAGCAGTTTACAATGTCAGAACTTGGATGGCAATGCGGATTTATGCTAGCAGGGCTTTTTGGATAAGATGTAGCCATAATTATTGAGATGGCTTATGCTATAGGGATAGCAGCATATCATTACAGAGGTATGAAGAAATTAGGAGAGGCAAGTGAGAATAGTTGCAGGAAAGGATACCATGGGAGAAGAAAGAACAATGGTGAGAGACAAGCAGAGGAATGAGGAGCAGAAATGAGAGGACGTGTGACTGAAGCAAAGAGAAGGGGGAAGCAGGTTGAATGAGAGGCAGAAAGTGAAGGGATAACAAAATGAGATAATGAAGGATGGAAGAGGGAAAAAGGATGTCACAGTGCTATATGGTTCATGAAACATGGCCTGTGTGAGTACAGCTGCACTTCATAGTGCTATATGGTTCATGAGACATGACCTGTGTGAGTACAGCTGCACTTCATAGTGCTATATGGTTCATGAAACATGACCTGTGTGAGTACAGCTGCACTTCACAGTGCTATATGGTTCATGAAACATGACCTGTGTGAGTACAGCTGCACTTCATAGTGCTATACGGTTCATGAAACATGACCTGTGTGAGTACAGCTGCATTTCATAGTGCTATATGGTTCATGAGACATGACCTGTGTGAGTACAGCTGCACTTCATAGTGCTATATGGTTCATGAAACATGACCTGTGTGAGTACAGCTGCATTTCATAGTGCTATATGGTTCATGAAACATGACCTGTGTGAGTACAGCTGCACTTCATAGTGCTATATGGTTCATGAAACATGACCTGTGTGAGTACAGCTGCACTTCATAGTGCTATACGGTTCATGAAACATGACCTGTGTGAGTACAGCTGCACTTCATAGTGCTATATGGTTCATGAAACATGACCTGTGTGAGTACAGCTGCACTTCATAGTGCTATACGGTTCATGAAACATGACCTGTGTGAGTACAGCTGCACTTCATAGTGCTATACGGTTCATGAAACATGACCTGTGTGAGTACAGCTGCACTTCATAGTGCTATATGGTTCATGAAACATGACCTGTGTGAGTACAGCTGCACTTCATAGTGCTATATGGTTCATGAAACATGACCTGTGTGAGTACAGCTGCACTTCATAGTGCTATATGGTTCATGAAACATGACCTGTGTGAGTACAGCTGCACTTCATAGTGCTATATGGTTCATGAAACATGACCTGTGTGAGTACAGCTGCACTTCATAGTGCTATATGGTTCATGAAACATGACCTGTGTGAGTACAGCTGCACTTCATAGTGCTATATGGTTCATGAAACATGACCTGCGTGAGTACAGCTGCACTTCATAGTGCTATATGGTTCATGAAACATGACCTGTGTGAGTACAGCTGCACTTCATAGTGCTATATGGTTCATGAAACATGACCTGTGTGAGTACAGCTGCACTTCATAGTGCTATATGGTTCATGAAACATGACCTGTGTGAGTACAGCTGCACTTCATAGTGCTATATGGTTCATGAAACATGACCTGTGTGAGTACAGCTGCACTTCATAGTGCTATATGGTTCATGAAACATGACCTGTGTGAGTACAGCTGCACTTCATAGTGCTATATGGTTCATGAAACATGACCTGTGTGAGTACAGCTGCACTTCATAGTGCTATATGGTTCATGAAACATGACCTGTGTGAGTACAGCTGCACTTCATAGTGCTATATGGTTCATGAAACATGACCTGTGTGAGTACAGCTGCACTTCATAGTGCTATATGGTTCATGAGACATGACCTGTGTGAGTACAGCTGCACTTCATAGTGCTATATGGTTCATGAAACATGACCTGTGTGAGTACAGCTGCACTTCATAGTGCTATATGGTTCATGAAACATGACCTGTGTGAGTACAGCTGCACTTCATAGTGCTATATGGTTCATGAAACATGACCTGTGTGAGTACAGCTGCACTTCATAGTGCTATATGGTTCATGAAACATGACCTGTGTGAGTACAGCTGCACTTCATAGTGCTATACGGTTCATGAAACATGACCTGTGTGAGTACAGCTGCACTTCATAGTGCTATATGGTTCATGAAACATGACCTGTGTGAGTACAGCTGCACTTCATAGTGCTATATGGTTCATGAAACATGACCTGTGTGAGTACAGCTGCACTTCATAGTGCTATATGGTTCATGAAACATGACCTGTGTGAGTACAGCTGCACTTCATAGTGCTATATGGTTCATGAAACATGACCTGTGTGAGTACAGCTGCACTTCATAGTGCTATATGGTTCATGAAACATGACCTGTGTGAGTACAGCTGCACTTCATAGTGCTATATGGTTCATGAAACATGACCTGTGTGAGTACAGCTGCACTTCATAGTGCTATATGGTTCATGAGACATGACCTGTGTGAGTACAGCTGCACTTCATAGTGCTATATGGTTCATGAAACATGACCTGTGAGTACAGCTGCACTTCATAGTGCTATATGGTTCATGAAACATGACCTGTGTGAGTACAGCTGCACTTCATAGTGCTATATGGTTCATGAAACATGACCTGTGTGAGTACAGCTGCACTTCATAGTGCTATACGGTTCATGAAACATGACCTGTGTGAGTACAGCTGCACTTCATAGTGCTATATGGTTCATGAAACATGACCTGTGTGAGTACAGCTGCACTTCATAGTGCTATATGGTTCATGAAACATGACCTGTGTGAGTACAGCACTTCCTTAGTGCTATATGGTTCATAAGAGACATGATACCTGTGTGAGTCTGCTTCACTTCCTTAATTGCTATCACGGTTCATGAAGCATGACCTGTGTGAGAGTACAGCTGCACTTCCTTAGTGCTATATGGTTCATGAAACATGACCGCAGCGTGAGCAGCTGCACTTCACTAGTACTATCGTTCATGAAACATGACCTGTGTGGTACAGCTGCACTTCACGGTGCTATATGGTTTCATGAAACGCGGCCTGTGAGTGGCTGCACTTCCTTGGTGCTATATGGTTCATGAAACGCGTGCAAATACAGCTGCACTTCATGAGCGCTGCCTTATGGTTCATGAAACATGACCGCAATGTGGGTACAGCTGCACTTCATAGTGCTATATGGTTCACTGAGGAAACATGACCTGTGTGAGTACAGCTGCACTTCCTTAGTGCTATACGGTTCATGAAACATGACTGACCTGTGTGGTAGCTTCTTTTCGCAGGTACTATATGGTTCATGAAACGCGGTTTCGTAATGATACAACTGCACTTCCTTGGTGCTACTCGGTTCACGAGACATGACCTGTGTGAGTAGCTACTTCATAGTGCTATACGGTTCATAAAACATGACCTGTGTGAGTACGGCACTTCATAGTACTGCCATAGTTCATGAAACACGCGTGACAATGACGAGTACAACTGCACTTCGCCAGTGCTATCACGGTTCATGAAACGCGGCCTGTACAGCTGCACCTCGCATAGTGCTATATGGTTCATGAAACATATGACCTGTGTGATACAGCTGCTTCACTTAGTGCTATACGGTTCATGAAACATGACCTGTGAGTACAGCTGCACTTCGCCAGTGCTATATGGTTCGTAAACATGACCTGTGTGATACAGCTGCGCTGTAATTATATACGGTTCGTAAAACGACCTGTGTGAGTACCGGCACGCTTCGCCAGGTGCTATACAGTTCGCGAAACGCTGACTGTGTGAGTACGCTACTCCCGCAGGTGCTGCGGTTCATGAAACGCCAACCGCAATAATGACTGGCTTCTGCACCCTCGCGCGAGTGCTATATGGTTCATGAGGAAACATGACTAATAATGATACAGCTGCATTCGCGATTACTTTGCTCGGTTCATGAAGCATGACCTGTGTGAGTACAGCTGCGCATTTCATAGTCTCTCACGGTTCATGACCGCCCAGCCTGTAAGGCTGGCACGCTGCCGAGTACTATACGGTTCATAAACATGACCTGTGTGGTAGCTGCATTTCATGGTGCTACTTCATGGTTCGCGAGACATGACCTGGCCAGCAAGAGTACAGCTGCACTTCATAGTGCTATCACGGTTCATGAAACGCGACCTGTGTGGTACAGCTGCACTTCCCATGGTGCTATATGGTTCATGAAACGCCCGACCTGTGTGAGCCACAGCCACTTCATGGTGCTATATGGTTCATAATTATGACCTGTGTGATACAGCTGCGCTTCCATAGTGCTATACGGTTCATGAAACATGACCTGTGTGAGTACAGCTGCACTTCATAGTGCTATATGGTTCATGAAACATGACCTACTGTGTAAGTACAGCTGCACTTCATAGTGCTATATGGTTCTGAAACATGACGCAATAATGGCAGAGTACAGCTGCGCTTCGCAGTGCTGCTCGGTTCATGAAACATGACCTGTGTGAGTACAGCTGCGCTTCGCCGGGTAGTGCTATGGTTCATGAAACATGACCTGTGTGAGTACAGCTGCACTTCATAGTGCTATATGGTTCATGAAACATGACCTGTGTGGAGTACAGCTGCACTTCATAGTGCTATATGGTTCATGAAACATGACCTGTGTGAGTACAGCTGCACTTCATAGTGCTATATGGTTCATGAAACATGACCTGTGTGAGTACAGCTGCACTTCATAGTGCTATATGGTTCATGAAACATGACCTGTGTGAGTACAGCTGCACTTCATAGTGCTATATGGTTCATGAAACATGACCTGTGTGAGTACAGCTGCACTTCATAGTGCTATGGTTCATGAAACATGACCTGTGTGAGTACAGCTGCACTTCATAGTGCTATATGGTTCATGAAACATGACCTGTGTGAGTACAGCTGCACTTCATAGTGCTATACGGTTCATGAAACATGACCTGTGTGAGTACAGCTGCACTTCATAGTGCTATACGGTTCATGAAACATGACCTGTGTGAGTACAGCTGCACTTCATAGTGCTATATGGTTCATGAAACATGACCTGTGTGAGTACAGCTGCACTTCATAGTGCTATATGGTTCATGAAACATGACCTGTGTGAGTACAGCTGCACTTCATAGTGCTATACGGTTCATGAAACATGACCTGTGTGAGTACAGCTGCACTTCATAGTGCTATACGGTTCATGAAACATGACCTGTGTGAGTACAGCTGCACTTCATAGTGCTATATGGTTCATGAAACATGACCTGTGTGAGTACAGCTGCACTTCATAGTGCTATATGGTTCATGAAACATGACCTGTGTGAGTACAGCTGCACTTCATAGTGCTATATGGTTCATGAAACATGACCTGTGTGAGTACAGCTGCACTTCATAGTGCTATATGGTTCATGAAACATGACCTGTGTGAGTACAGCTGCACTTCATAGTGCTATATGGTTCATGAAACATGACCTGTGTGAGTACAGCTGCACTTCACAGTGCTATATGGTTCATGAAACATGACCTGTGTGAGTACAGCTGCACTTCATAGTGCTATATGGTTCATGAAACATGACCTGTGTGAGTACAGCTGCACTTCATAGTGCTATATGGTTCATGAAACATGACCTGTGTGAGTACAGCTGCACTTCATAGTGCTATATGGTTCATGAAACATGACCTGTGTGAGTACAGCTGCACTTCATAGTGCTATATGGTTCATGAAACATGACCTGTGTGAGTACAGCTGCACTTCATAGTGCTATATGGTTCATGAAACATGACCTGTGTGAGTACAGCTGCACTTCATAGTGCTATACGGTTCATGAAACATGACCTGTGTGAGTACAGCTGCACTTCATAGTGCTATATGGTTCATGAAACATGACCTGTGTGAGTACAGCTGCACTTCATAGTGCTATATGGTTCATGAAACATGACCTGTGTGAGTACAGCTGCACTTCATAGTGCTATACGGTTCATGAAACATGACCTGTGTGAGTACAGCTGCACTTCATAGTGCTATATGGTTCATGAAACATGACCTGTGTGAGTACAGCTGCACTTCATAGTGCTATATGGTTCATGAAACATGACCTGTGTGAGTACAGCTGCACTTCATAGTGCTATATGGTTCATGAAACATGACCTGTGTGAGTACAGCTGCACTTCATAGTGCTATATGGTTCATGAAACATGACCTGTGTGAGTACAGCTGCACTTCATAGTGCTATATGGTTCATGAAACATGACCTGTGTGAGTACAGCTGCACTTCATAGTGCTATATGGTTCATGAAACATGACCTGTGTGAGTACAGCTGCACTTCATAGTGCTATATGGTTCATGAAACATGACCTGTGTGAGTACAGCTGCACTTCATAGTGCTATATGGTTCATGAAACATGACCTGTGTGAGTACAGCTGCACTTCATAGTGCTATATGGTTCATGAAACATGACCTGTGTGAGTACAGCTGCACTTCATAGTGCTATACGGTTCATGAAACATGACCTGTGTGAGTACAGCTGCACTTCATAGTGCTATATGGTTCATGAAACATGACCTGTGTGAGTACAGCTGCACTTCATAGTGCTATATGGTTCATGAAACATGACCTGTGTGAGTACAGCTGCACTTCATAGTGCTATATGGTTCATGAAACATGACCTGTGTGAGTACAGCTGCACTTCATAGTGCTATATGGTTCATGAAACATGACCTGTGTGAGTACAGCTGCACTTCATAGTGCTATATGGTTCATGAAACATGACCTGTGTGAGTACAGCTGCACTTCATAGTGCTATATGGTTCATGAAACATGACCTGTGTGAGTACAGCTGCACTTCATAGTGCTATACGGTTCATGAAACATGACCTGTGTGAGTACAGCTGCACTTCATAGTGCTATATGGTTCATGAAACATGACCTGTGTGAGTACAGCTGCACTTCATAGTGCTATATGGTTCATGAAACATGACCTGTGTGAGTACAGCTGCACTTCATAGTGCTATATGGTTCATGAAACATGACCTGTGTGAGTACAGCTGCACTTCATAGTGCTATATGGTTCATGAAACATGACCTGTGTGAGTACAGCTGCACTTCATAGTGCTATATGGTTCATGAAACATGACCTGTGTGAGTACAGCTGCACTTCATAGTGCTATATGGTTCATGAAACATGACCTGTGTGAGTACAGCTGCACTTCATAGTGCTATATGGTTCATGAAACATGACCTGTGTGAGTACAGCTGCACTTCATAGTGCTATATGGTTCATGAAACATGACCTGTGTGAGTACAGCTGCACTTCATAGTGCTATACGGTTCATGAAACATGACCTGTGTGAGTACAGCTGCACTTCATAGTGCTATATGGTTCATGAAACATGACCTGTGTGAGTACAGCTGCACTTCATAGTGCTATACGGTTCATGAAACATGACCTGTGTGAGTACAGCTGCACTTCATAGTGCTATATGGTTCATGAAACATGACCTGTGTGAGTACAGCTGCACTTCATAGTGCTATACGGTTCATGAAACATGACCTGTGTGAGTACAGCTGCACTTCATAGTGCTATATGGTTCATGAAACATGACCTGTGTGAGTACAGCTGCACTTCATAGTGCTATATGGTTCATGAAACATGACCTGTGTGAGTACAGCTGCACTTCATAGTGCTATATGGTTCATGAAACATGACCTGTGTGAGTACAGCTGCACTTCATAGTGCTATATGGTTCATGAAACATGACCTGTGTGAGTACAGCTGCACTTCATAGTGCTATATGGTTCATGAAACATGACCTGTGTGAGTACAGCTGCACTTCATAGTGCTATACGGTTCATGAAACATGACCTGTGTGAGTACAGCTGCACTTCATAGTGCTATATGGTTCATGAAACATGACCTGTGTGAGTACAGCTGCACTTCATAGTGCTATATGGTTCATGAAACATGACCTGTGTGAGTACAGCTGCACTTCATAGTGCTATATGGTTCATGAAACATGACCTGTGTGAGTACAGCTGCACTTCATAGTGCTATATGGTTCATGAAACATGACCTGTGTGAGTACAGCTGCACTTCATAGTGCTATATGGTTCATGAAACATGACCTGTGTGAGTACAGCTGCACTTCATAGTGCTATATGGTTCATGAAACATGACCTGTGTGAGTACAGCTGCACTTCATAGTGCTATATGGTTCATGAAACATGACCTGTGTGAGTACAGCTGCACTTCATAGTGCTATACGGTTCATGAAACATGACCTGTGTGAGTACAGCTGCACTTCATAGTGCTATATGGTTCATGAAACATGACCTGTGTGAGTACAGCTGCACTTCATAGTGCTATATGGTTCATGAAACATGACCTGTGTGAGTACAGCTGCACTTCATAGTGCTATATGGTTCATGAAACATGACCTGTGTGAGTACAGCTGCACTTCATAGTGCTATACGGTTCATGAAACATGACCTGTGTGAGTACAGCTGCACTTCATAGTGCTATATGGTTCATGAAACATGACCTGTGTGAGTACAGCTGCACTTCATAGTGCTATATGGTTCATGAAACATGACCTGTGTGAGTACAGCTGCACTTCATAGTGCTATATGGTTCATGAAACATGACCTGTGTGAGTACAGCTGCACTTCATAGTGCTATATGGTTCATGAAACATGACCTGTGTGAGTACAGCTGCACTTCATAGTGCTATATGGTTCATGAAACATGACCTGTGTGAGTACAGCTGCACTTCATAGTGCTATATGGTTCATGAAACATGACCTGTGTGAGTACAGCTGCACTTCATAGTGCTATACGGTTCATGAAACATGACCTGTGTGAGTACAGCTGCACTTCATAGTGCTATATGGTTCATGAAACATGACCTGTGTGAGTACAGCTGCACTTCATAGTGCTATATGGTTCATGAAACATGACCTGTGTGAGTACAGCTGCACTTCATAGTGCTATATGGTTCATGAAACATGACCTGTGTGAGTACAGCTGCACTTCATAGTGCTATACGGTTCATGAAACATGACCTGTGTGAGTACAGCTGCACTTCATAGTGCTATATGGTTCATGAAACATGACCTGTGTGAGTACAGCTGCACTTCATAGTGCTATATGGTTCATGAAACATGACCTGTGTGAGTACAGCTGCACTTCATAGTGCTATATGGTTCATGAAACATGACCTGTGTGAGTACAGCTGCACTTCATAGTGCTATACGGTTCATGAAACATGACCTGTGTGAGTACAGCTGCACTTCATAGTGCTATATGGTTCATGAAACATGACCTGTGTGAGTACAGCTGCACTTCATAGTGCTATATGGTTCATGAAACATGACCTGTGTGAGTACAGCTGCACTTCATAGTGCTATATGGTTCATGAAACATGACCTGTGTGAGTACAGCTGCACTTCATAGTGCTATATGGTTCATGAAACATGACCTGTGTGAGTACAGCTGCACTTCATAGTGCTATATGGTTCATGAAACATGACCTGTGTGAGTACAGCTGCACTTCATAGTGCTATATGGTTCATGAAACATGACCTGTGTGAGTACAGCTGCACTTCATAGTGCTATATGGTTCATGAAACATGACCTGTGTGAGTACAGCTGCACTTCATAGTGCTATACGGTTCATGAAACATGACCTGTGTGAGTACAGCTGCACTTCATAGTGCTATATGGTTCATGAAACATGACCTGTGTGAGTACAGCTGCACTTCATAGTGCTATACGGTTCATGAAACATGACCTGTGTGAGTACAGCTGCACTTCATAGTGCTATATGGTTCATGAAACATGACCTGTGTGAGTACAGCTGCACTTCATAGTGCTATATGGTTCATGAAACATGACCTGTGTGAGTACAGCTGCACTTCATAGTGCTATACGGTTCATGAAACATGACCTGTGTGAGTACAGCTGCACTTCATAGTGCTATACGGTTCATGAAACATGACCTGTGTGAGTACAGCTGCACTTCATAGTGCTATATGGTTCATGAAACATGACCTGTGTGAGTACAGCTGCACTTCATAGTGCTATACGGTTCATGAAACATGACCTGTGTGAGTACAGCTGCACTTCATAGTGCTATACGGTTCATGAAACATGACCTGTGTGAGTACAGCTGCACTTCATAGTGCTATATGGTTCATGAAACATGACCTGTGTGAGTACAGCTGCACTTCATAGTGCTATATGGTTCATGAAACATGACCTGTGTGAGTACAGCTGCACTTCATAGTGCTATATACGGTTCATGAAACATGACCTGTGTGAGTACAGCTGCACTTCATAGTGCTATATGGTTCATGAAACATGACCTGTGTGAGTACAGCTGCACTTCATAGTGCTATATGGTTCATGAAACATGACCTGTGTGAGTACAGCTGCACTTCATAGTGCTATATGGTTCATGACACATGACCTGTGTGAGTACAGCTGCACTTCATAGTGCTATATGGTTCATGAAACATGACCTGTGTGAGTACAGCTGCACTTCATAGTGCTATATGGTTCATGAAACATGACCTGTGTGAGTACAGCTGCACTTCATAGTGCTATATGGTTCATGAAACATGACCTGTGTGAGTACAGCTGCACTTCATAGTGCTATATGGTTCATGAAACATGACCTGTGTGAGTACAGCTGCACTTCATAGTGCTATATGGTTCATGAAACATGACCTGTGTGAGTACAGCTGCACTTCATAGTGCTATATGGTTCATGAAACATGACCTGTGTGAGTACAGCTGCACTTCATAGTGCTATATGGTTCATGAAACATGACCTGTGTGAGTACAGCTGCACTTCATAGTGCTATATGGTTCATGAAACATGACCTGTGTGAGTACAGCTGCACTTCATAGTGCTATATGGTTCATGAAACATGACCTGTGTGAGTACAGCTGCACTTCATAGTGCTATATGGTTCATGAAACATGACCTGTGTGAGTACAGCTGCACTTCATAGTGCTATATGGTTCATGAAACATGACCTGTGTGAGTACAGCTGCACCTCATAGTGCTATATGGTTCATGAAACATGACCTGTGTGAGTACAGCTGCACTTCATAGTGCTATATGGTTCATGAAACATGACCTGTGTGAGTACAGCTGCACTTCATAGTGCTATATGGTTCATGAAACATGACCTGTGTGAGTACAGCTGCACTTCATAGTGCTATATGGTTCATGAAACATGACCTGTGTGAGTACAGCTGCACTTCATAGTGCTATATGGTTCATGAAACATGACCTGTGTGAGTACAGCTGCACTTCATAGTGCTATATGGTTCATGAAACATGAGCTGTGTGAGTACAGCTGCACTTCATAGTGCTATATGGTTCATGAAACATGACCTGTGTGAGTACAGCTGCACTTCATAGTGCTATATGGTTCATGAAACATGACCTGTGTGAGTACAGCTGCACTTCATAGTGCTATATGGTTCATGAAACATGACCTGTGTGAGTACAGCTGCACTTCATAGTGCTATATGGTTCATGAAACATGACCTGTGTGAGTACAGCTGCACTTCATAGTGCTATATGGTTCATGAAACATGACCTGTGTGAGTACAGCTGCACTTCATAGTGCTATATGGTTCATGAAACATGACCTGTGTGAGTACAGCTGCACTTCATAGTGCTATATGGTTCATGAAACATGACCTGTGTGAGTACAGCTGCACTTCATAGTGCTATATGGTTCATGAAACATGACCTGTGTGAGTACAGCTGCACTTCATAGTGCTATATGGTTCATGAAACATGACCTGTGTGAGTACAGCTGCACTTCATAGTGCTATATGGTTCATGAAACATGACCTGTGTGAGTACAGCTGCACTTCATAGTGCTATATGGTTCATGAAACATGACCTGTGTGAGTACAGCTGCACTTCATAGTGCTATATGGTTCATGAAACATGACCTGTGTGAGTACAGCTGCACTTCATAGTGCTATATGGTTCATGAAACATGACC
>NC_056743.1:357779937-357802437 GCF_019279795.1 Protopterus annectens | reverse complement strand
AGTTAGGTGCACGTTGAAGGGGGCATTTTACTCAGTGATGGGTCTGATAAGAGCCAAATGAAGTGTCACTGATGGTTCCTTGCACATGGATACCATGCCATACGTATAAGCTGGGCAGCATTGAATGATCTTCTTACTATCTTGGTCACATGTTGGTCAAATGTCAGATTAGAGTTCACATATGTTGTTAGTTCACATATCTTCTCAGATCCCAAACTATTGGGTTATTTCTTAGGGGTGTCTTATCAATGGAGTAATTAGACTGGGTGGCTGTTTTCAAAAAAGGTGCTGTGATGTATTTCTTGGCATTGAGTTGTAGGTTCATAGGTAAGTACTAGGCTATCTGCCCGAGTGCATCTTTAAGCCTAGCCTGAATGTGTTGGCTTTCGCTGGCCCCTTAGATTAGTTCCCTGTGCCTCTGTCCAGCAGAGCCATTAGTTCCCTGTGCCTCTGTCCAGCAGAGTCACTGTAGTGATCCCCAGGGTAGATTTTCTGTTTCCCATCCACTCGTCAAGGTTTCTCTTGAAGAGTGTTAGTGATGGGCTCTGCCTAATGTAGATTGGAATACTGTTCCAAAGCATGGGGAGTCTCTGGGACAGGAATCTATCCCTCCAGCACATCCTATTTATTGTTGTGGTGAGGTTTAGATCCCTAGAGCGTGTGGCTCTCGGGGATTTTTTTTTTTTTTTTTTTTAGGTGGAGCATGTCCATCAATTCTGGGTTGGACATGGCCTTGTATGTCAGGCAGAGATCAACTCTGAGTAAGGGGTATGCAACCGAGTACAGCTGGAGTTTCTTCAGTTCAAGTTAGCATAGGGCATCTATTTGAGGCCAATAATCCTCTTGGTGAGGTACTTCTGTGGTCTTTCCAGCTGTTGCAGGTGTCTTGTAAGGTACATCCCAAATGGGGTGTTGTACTCTATGATGGGTCTGATGAGTGATGAGTAGAGGGGCACAAAAACTTATTTTGTTCTAGATGCAAACCTTTTTGTTAGGTGGGCCACACAGAAGAATTTTCTAACCACCTTGGCAATATGATTATCAAAGGAGATATTGCTATCTACTTGGGTCTCCAGATCCTTTATTACAATTTCTGTATTTAGGGGTATGTGGTATTTCGCGGGTACTTTGTTTTTTCCAAAGGGGATGACTATGCACGTTTTGGCATGTAGCTTGATGTCATGATTTTGACACCAGGTATCCATCTCAGTGAGACCCTTCTGGAGGATGTCTGTATCAGCCGGAGAGTCGATTATGGCCCCATTTTGCAGTTGTCTGCAAACATGGTCAGCCCTTGTCCTCCTGTGCTTGCCTGTACCTCTGAGAAGTATATACCAAACAGGAGGGGTCCCAGAACTGAGCCCTGGGGATGACACTTATAACTGGTTTAGAGTCGGATCTAGAGCCTGCAACTTTCACCGTGTGGGTTCTATCTGTGAGCCAATTCACAACCCATCTCATCACATAGGGGTTTATGTTCAGGCTGGTGAGCTTGTCTATAATACCCGAATGGGGAATGGTGTGGAAAGCCTTTGTGAGGTCTAGGTAGGCTGTGTGGACCTCCTTTCCCCTCATCTAAAGCCTTGGTAACTGTCTCAAAGAAGTCCATCAGGTTTAGGAGGCATAATCTGCCCTTGACAAAGGCAAACTGGAGAGGGTCCAATGTTTGCGGGTTCCTAATGTCTCTGTTAATGAGTTCCATGATGATGCACTCCATAGCCTTGCAGACCAGGCTAGTCAGGCTTATAGGGCGATAGTTCCCAGGGTCCATTGTGGCTCCACCTTTGTGGAGCAGGATAACTGTTGCTGTGCACCACTCAATGGGTAAGTAGCCTGTAGAGAGGCTGAGTTTGAACAGTGTGTTTAGGTGAGGGGTTAGTTCATTTTGGAGCTTGTGTAAGACACAGCATGGTCCCATTGAAGCTGTGTTTTTGGCTTTGGAAAGGGCTTAGGTTCATAGGTTCATAGGTAGGTACTAGGCTATCAGCCCAAGGGCCTATGTAAGCCTAGCTAACAAGGTTACCCAGCCTACGCCACTCAAGAAAGTTATTTTCCTGTGCCACTGTCGAGCAGAGACACAGAATTGATCCCTGGGGGGTATTTCCTATTTTCTATCCACTCATCAAGATTTTTCTTGAAGAGTGCTAATGAAGAACTTTGCTTGACATAGATGGGTAGCCTGTTCCAGAGTATGGGAAGTCTCTGGGACAGGAATCTGTCCCTCCACATTTCCTGTTTATTGTCATGACAAGGTTTAGGTCCCTAGAGCATGTAGCTCGGAGGGATTGGGATTTCTTTATGTGTAGCATGTCCAACAGGACTGGGTTTGACATAGCTTTATATGTTAGGCAGAGATCACCTCAGAGTAGGCGATATGCTACGGACTAAAGCTGGAGTTTTTTGAGGCTGTCAGTGTAGGGCATTTGTTTGAGGCCAGTAATCCTCTTTGTGAGGTACTTCTGTGGCCTTTCCAGCTGCTGCAGATGTCTTGTGAGGTACATTCCAAAAGGGGCATTGTACTCTATAATGGGTCTAATTAGTGTCGAGTAGAGGGGAACAATGACCTCTTTTTCCTGGATGAAAACCCTTTTATGATGAGGTGTGCCACATAGAAGGACTTCCTGACTAGTGTGGCGATGTGACTATCAAAGGAGAGACTACTTCCCACCTGGGTCCCAAGGCCTCATATCACACAGTCGGTGCTAAGTAGATTGCTGCCTATTTGGTAGTTCATGGGTACAGAGTTTTTATCAAAGGGGATGACACTGCACATTTTGGCATTGAGCTTGAGGCCATGGCTCTGACATCAGGCATCTGTCTCAGCGAGGCCCTTCTGTAGGATGTCCACATCATTTGGGGACTTGACTATGGCTCCTAGTTTGCTGTCATCTGCTAACTTCATTAGCCAGAGGCCTTCTGTGTTAGCATGTAATTCAGAGAAGTAGACACCAAACAGGAGAGGTCCCAGGATGGAACCCTGTGGTACTCTACTTGTCACTGCTTTGAGGTCAGATTTGGAGTCTGCAACTTTTACAGTGTGGGTTCTGTCAGTGAGCCAGTTGGCAACCCATCTTGGGATGTAGGGATTTATACCTAGTTTAGTGAGTTTAGCTATAATTCCAGAATGGGGGATGGTGTCGAAAGCTTTGGCAAGGTCAAGATAGGCTGTGTGAACCACCTTACCCTCATCTACGGCTTTGGTGACTGCCTCAAAGAAGTCGATCAGGTTCAGGAGGCATGATCTGCCTTTCACAAACCCGAACTGGGTGGGATCCAGAGTTTGGAGGTTACCAATGTCTTTGTTTATGAGTTCCATGATGATACGTTGGGATAACTGTTGCTGTGCGCTATTCAGTGGGCACAAAGACTGATGCAAGGCTATTATTGAACATGGTGCTTAACTGGGGAGCCAGTTCGTTCTGAAGTTTATGTAAAACGCAGCCTGGGATGTTGTCTGGCCCCATGGATGCTGAGTTTTTGGCTTTAGAGAGTGCAGCTTTTACCTGCGTAGTTGTGATTACAGGGACTCTGCATTCTTCCTGTATAGATATAGGCCCTTTAGGGGGTGAGGGAGGATAAATTTAGCACTGAACCTATCTGCCAGGATGTTGGCAATATCAGTTGGTTCTGTAATTTTTGTGCCATTGTGCTGTAACTCACAGCAGATCTGGGTGTTGCCATCGAGATTCTTGACATAGCTATAGAATGCTTTGTGGTTGTCCTTAGAATTAGTGGCAATTTTGTTTTTGTAGCTAGCTTTGGAGGATCTTATAAGGGATCTCATCTTCTTCCTGAGGCTGACCAGGGAGCTCCTCTACTCATGGGATTTTACTCTCTTTTGCAACAGTTTCTTCCTTCTGTTGTATAGTTTGTTTATGGCAGGGGACCACCAGATTGGCTTCCTTTTTTTGGAGGATAGTGTCTTGGTTCTGTTTGGGATAGCACGATCCATGCACTCGTGTAAGCACTTATAGAGTGCATTTGTGTAGGATTCAGCAGTTGCAACTGTATTGTCCATCTGCATGGGTGTCATGAAGTTCACCACTTCTGTCTTAAGAAGCAAGAAGTTGGCTTTGGAGAATTTTTTTACTGTGGTTTCCTTAATGGGGGGTGGGGGCGGAATGTGGATATCAAGGCTGATTAGCTTATGGTCGGATCGGACCAACGAGGAGTTAACTTCAGGTGTGGAACACCGGTCACTCATGTTGGTAATGACTAGGTCTAGGATATTCTTGGCCCTGGTGGGGGTGTGGATAGGTTGAGTGAAGGAGTTGGTGCATGAGTAGTTTTCCCAGTTAATGGTGGGGTAGGTGAAGTCACTCATTATTAGGGTGTTTGGTTGAACCCTAATATTTTCCAGTACATCAAGAAAAGAGGAGTGGGAATCCTGGGGCATGGTGGGGGATCTGTAGCAAGCTACAATTTGGATTGCAGTTTTGCCCAGAGTTAGTTGCACTTGGATAACCTCTGATGCATTATGCTGAGCAACTAGCCTGGAGGTGTGGATATCCTTAAAGAATATGGACACACCTCCGCCTTTGGTGTTTCGGTCCATGTTACATGGCCGAAAAGTGTGGTATGAGTGTGATATGAGTTATAGCCTGGTAGTGCAGGGGTACTCTCTGGAGCCTTGAACCAGTTCTCAGTCACTGTACAGATATCGATGTTCTCCATTTTAAGGAGTGCCTCGAGTGAGTGCATTTTGAGATTTAGACTTCTAGAATTGAGTGGCATTACCCTCAGTTTTTGCTTGCCTGTTCCTGTTATGGTGGTGAATTTGTTATTTGAACCTTGCCTAAAAAAGGCACTATAGGGGCAGCAAGAGCCTTAGCCAGTATCCGGAATCCCAGGGGTGACAGGTGCAGGCCATCTGTTGCAAAGCATCATAGTCTGTCGACCATGTCATCCCAAGCAAACAGATACTGGATCCTCTTAGAATGACAACCGAAGCTTAGCCAATTGTTGAAGTCAATAATTTTGTCCTTGTACTGCCGTATCATTCTGGGTGATGGCAGAATGCTACTCAGGGATAGGGTCATACCTGCCTGGGTTACAAGATCGGAGAGCTCTTCCATGTCTCTTTTCATGTAGTCCAGGGAGGTATGTCTCAGGTCATTCACACCAACATGGACAATGACAGAGTCATATTTGTACTTGTTGTGGAGTGACCTGAGTGCGTGGGTTATGTGGGCTGTTTTAACCTATGTGCTAGTGATTGCTGGGGCTCTACATTCTTCTGGTATGGTTATGAGCCCTTTAGGGGGTGAGAGGGGGGGTGGAGTTTGCACTAAACCTGTCTGCCAGAATGTTGGCAATATCAGTCAGTTCAGTGTATTTTGTGCCATTCTGCACTAATTCAGAGCAGATCTGAGAGTTTCCACTTAGGTTCTTCACATAGCTAAAGAACGCTTTGCGGTTATCTTTGGAGTCCTTGGCAATTTTTCTTTCGAAGCTTGCCTTGGATGATATTATGAGGGATCATAGTTTCTTGCTGATACTGATCAGGGATGTCTTTCCTTCTTGGGATTTTACTCTTTTCTATACTAGTTTCCTCCTTCTATTGTATAGCTTATTTATGGCAGGGGTCCACCAGGCTGGTTTCCTTTTCTTGGAGGAGTGAGTCTTGGTTTTGCTTGGGATAGCATGATCCATGTATTCTTGCAGATGCTCATAGAGTGCCTTTGTAAGGGATTCAGCATCTTGGACAGAATTGTCCTTTAGCATGGGAGCTGTGAACATTTCCACCTCGGTCTTAAGTAACATGAAGTTTACTTTTCAAAAGTTTTTCACAGTGGTTTCCTTGACTGGGGGTGGGGGCAGAATGTGGATATCCAGAGTGATTAGTTTGTGGTCTGATCTAACCAGCGAGGGGTTGACCTCTGGTGTGGAATACCGGTCGCCCATGTTGGTGATGACCAGGTCTAATATGTTATCATCTCTAGTGGGGGTGTTGACCACTTGATGCAGGGTGTTTGAGTTTATAAATTTTAGGAAGCATTGGGCAAGGGAGTTAGTTCTTGAGTAGTTCTTCCAGTTAATGTTTGAGTAATTGAAATCACCCAATATTACGGCATTTGGTAGGACCTTCATATTTTCCAGTGTCTCCAGAAATGCGGAATGGGGTCCTGGGTCAAAGTGGGTGATCTGTAGCAAGCTACAGTTTGAATTGCAGTTTTGCCCATTGTCAGTTGCACATGGATGATCTGTGAGGCACTAACCTGGAGGTGTGGATATCCTTGATGAATATGGATACACCCCCACCTTTTGTGTTTCAGTCCAGGTTCTGTGGCCGAAAGGTATGGTATGACTTATAGCCTGGTATTGCAGGGGTGCTCTCTGGAGCCTTAAACCAGGTTTCTGTTACTGCACAGATATAGATGTTCTCCATACTGAGGAGTGCCTCGAGTGCATGCATTTTGAGGTTTAGACTTCTGGCATTGAGTAGCATTACCCTCAGTTTTTGGTTACTTGTGCTATTTACAGTGGTGGGTTTATATTTTGAGCCTTGCCGAAAAAAGGCACTATGGGGGCAGCAAAAGCCTTGGCCATTATTCAAAAGCCTAAGGGTGACAGGTGCAAGCCATCTCTTGTGAACCATCATGGCTTGTCGAGCATGTCATCCCAGTGGGACAGATACCGGATCCACTTTGAATGACAGCAGAAAACTTAGCCAGTTGTTGAAATTGATAATTTTTTCTTTAGTCTGTGGCATCATACTTAGTGAGGGCAGGATGCTACTCATGGTCAGGGTCAGGGTCAGGGTCAGGATCATACCGGCCTGGGCTATGTGATCAGAAAGCTCTTGCATGTCTCTTTTCATGTAGTCCAGGGGGGTACATCTCAGGTCATTCACACCAACATGGACAATGACAGAGTTGTATTTGTATTTGTTCTGGAGCGACCTGAGTGCTTATGTTATGTGGTGGATCCTGGTGCCCGATAGGCAAGCTAACTGTAACCTTCTCCTTGTCCAGACTAGTTAGTGGGACATCAGTGTGCCTGACTACAGAGTCGCCTATTACTAGTGTATTGGGTATTTTATTTTGCCTTAAGGGCTGTAATTGTGTGGCACACTGATTATGTGAAGTATGTTTTTCACGGTTTGTGTTGGGGGTGTGGAGGTTGCTTGGGTGTCTACTTTGGAGGTCTCTGTTGCTTTTGCAGATTTTTATTTAGAGCCTCCGAGTATGTTTTCGTGTATTTATTTTACTCCTGGAGTTTGTCACCAGTTATTTGAGTGTGCTGAAACCTCTTATTAGATGTTTGTGTCATGGGGGGAATTTAAGATAGCTCCCAGTTTGCAGTCATCTGCTAACTTGGTCAGCCAAAGGCCTTTGACACTGCCTTTACATCTGAGAACTAGATGCCATATAGGAGTGGTCCGAGCATGGGGCCCTAAGGTACCCCTCTGATGAATGGTTTCTTAGTGGAGGTGGTCTCACCAATCTTAACCTACTGGGTCCTGTCTGTGTGCCAGCTGGCAATAGTGAATTATGTAAGAGCTTATGCCAAGTCTTTGAGTCTGCTAAATATACCTGATTACATTTTTGCATTGAATGCCTTAGCCAGGTCCAGGTGGGGAATATGCACCATTTTCCCATCATCCATTGACTTGGTGGCCTTTTCAAAGAAGTTCTTCAGGTTTAGTAGGCATGACTTTCCCTTGACTAAACCAAACAGGTTGCCTATGTCTTTGTTGAACATTTCCATGATAATTCATTCTATTCTCCGTCCTCTTCTCCTTTCGCCTTTTCCCACTTGGGGGGGGGGGGGTTGCCACAGTGCAACAATGATCCACAGAATGATTGACAGTGGAGTTTTACAGTGTTGAGTTGCCAACCTTCCATAGAAGGCACACACTCACAGCTAGGGCCATATTACTGTGTCCAATCCACCTGCAGCATGTCTTTGGGATGTGGGAGGAAACCAGAGCAGCTGGAGGAAACCCACGCGACCACAGGGAGGACATGCAGACTCCACACTGTCCAAGAATTGAACTGGAGAACCTCTTGCTGTGAGGCAGCAATGGTAACCACTGCACCACTGTGGCTTCCATTTATGATAACTCATTCCATTACTTGGCATATTTGACTAGTCAGACTAATGGAGCTGTAGTTTTTGAGGCTGATTGATTGATCTGTCTTGTAACGTAGGATAACTATATAACTGAAAAGTGACTCAAATACTCCTGATAGGTCATGTTTCAAGCTATTTAGGAGGCAGCCCGGGATGTTGACAGGGCTCAGTGATGCTGTATTTTTGGCTTTAGCAAGTGCCACAATGACCTGCTTAGTGCTAATAGTGTGTGTGGGGGGGTGTTGCAAGTAGATATTTCATGGGGAGGCAGGGTGAAAGTGAAAGTAAAGTGTGAGTTGAATTTGTCAGCCAGCAGATTCACTATATCAGTCTGTTCAGTGAGGGGTGCACCACTGGCCACCAGTTCTGCACACTGCTGTGTTCTGCCTTTGAGGTAACAGGCATAGCTACTGAAGGCCTTTGGGCAGTTTTTAGCCTTTTAGGCTATCTTGACCTCATAATTAGCCTTGCTGGACTTAATTAGTCCACTTGTTTCCTGTTTACTTTAATTAGAAAGCTGCTATCATTAAGGGAGTTAATCTTCCTGATTCTAGCCATGACATTTTTCCTTTTGTTTAATATATTAAGGTTAGGATTCCACCAGTGTGGTTTGTTTCCAGAGTTTGTTTTGGGCTTGCTTCTAGCAGGTACAGCAGCATCTATAAGCCATTTACATGGTTGTACAGGGTCTCTGTGAACAATTAGGTTGCTGTGAACTGAGTATTTGGAAGGTCATTGAATTCTGACAAACTCTCGCTTAATGTGATGTAGTTTGCTTTGGAATAGTTCCTAGCTGTTACAGGGTTCTCTAGGGTTACACAGCTGAGTTTTATTTTGAAAAAGACAGCTTTGTGTTTCAACCTCACTAGTGAGTACCTGACAGCCGGGGGTGTTCAGCACTCTCCCATATATGTGAGTATCATGTTGAGTATGTTCAAACCTCTAGTGGATGTGCACTACAAAGAGCATTTATGCAAAATAAAGTCCATAAATCCATGTGCCTGCATTTTTGAGGCAGTGTATGTTTTCCCAGTCAGTAAAGGTGTAGTTAACATCTCCCATGAATAGGGTATTTGGTTTAATGGTGAGAGTCTACAGTAGGTCTATGTACGTACTATGGGACTCATGGGACATAGAGGGTGACCTATAGCTTGCTAGGATAAGATATGGGACTTTGTCAGTAATTTACACATGATAAACTTCAGGGCATCATCCTTTTATAACCAGCCTAAAGGTATACTTGCTGCTAATGTAGATCAAAACTCCATCAACATTTGTCCCTGTCTGTGCAGCTGATGTTCTAGATGTGTAGAAGATACTGAAGCCTTGCACTGCTGAAGTACTTTCTGTGAATTTAAATCATATCTTGGTAACAGCATAAATGTCTGTGTTCTCCAGAGTGAGGAGATGTTGTGGTCTGTGGGGTTTCTTTAGGATCCTAACATTGAGCAGTAACACTTTTAGGTTGCATTGGGTTTTATTTACTATGTCGATAGGTTTATCAGTTTGTCAGTACCTAAAAGAGGCTATAATGGGCTGGATAAAGTTTTTACCAGTATTCGTACAGGTGCAGACTGCCCTTTACAAAGCAGTGTGATCTGTGAAATCATGTCCTCCCGTGCTGAAAAACACTGAATTTCCCTGGGAAGCCACCATAATTTAAGCCAATCACTGATCAGTCATCTTTTGTTTATATTGTGGAATCAATCTTTGCGTAGAATACTGCTCTGTGCAAGGCACATACTTTTCTGAGACACTTATTCAGAGAGATCAATAACGCACCTCTTCATATAGTCCACAGGGGTACATCTTAGGTCATTAACACCCATATGGACTATGATGGAATCATACTGGTGCCTGTGATGTAGTGAACTGAGTGCCTGCATAACTTAGTGGATCCTGGCACCAGATAAACAATGAACTGTTATCTTCTCCTTGGTCAGTCTGGTGAGTAGGACATCCGTGTGTTGTATAAAGGAGTCCCATATAAAAGCATCCCGAGTAATACATTTTCTGGCTTTATGGACTTTGCTCTTGAGGCTCCAATTGGTGTAGGCATATGTGTGGTGGTTGGTCCTGCTTTTGGTGAGTGCTTTAGCAATTGCTGAGGATAGGCATGGCTGTTTATAGGCTTAGGAGGTATTTGAGGTTTAGGGAGATTGCTTTTTATTGCCTCAACATTTTTTGGTCTATGTGTGTGGTGGACACTGTGTGTGAGGTGGATGTAGTGTTTATGTACTTGACAACCTTGTTTGTATGTGAGATTTTTGCCTCTAGTGAAATTATATATATGCAACCCTTGCATACTGTGTTTGTTTGTTTAAGGACTAAATAGTTGTCTTTGAACACAAGGCATTTGCTACATTGTCTCAAGATGCTCATATCTACAAAGCTGGTTACAGAGACATTTGTAAATTGCATAAATTGTTGTCTGGACCTGTATTTGGGAGGGCTACTATACATCATGGACTGGGTTCTACACAGGTCTTCTTGGGTGGTCTCTGGGTTTTGGCAGTAGACTAGGTTAGAGTTTCCTCAGATTTGCTAACACGCAAGCTAGCTGCTCTAAGCTTGCCTCAACACAATGCCTTAATTTCAGCCACTCTTACAATTTTCAGTTCTAAGGGTAGTTTTATAAATAAAATTTACTCAAACACGATACTGGTTTACTGGGCGGGAACTTAGTATTATAGATATATGGAAAACAATGGGTGGGAAAAGTACTTAAATAGCTTGGGTCTATGTTAAATAAACAAACGCTTAAAATGTCGAGAACAGCATACTCAAACATCTTTAAGTGAATGTTTATTTAACCGATAACCCCAAATGTTGGAAAAAGGAGCTCCGAAAAATCCTGGTTGGCCAGCTCTGAAATATGCAGTACGTCATGGAAGGTATGCCAGCCAAGCAGAATGTAAACACAAGTAAGATCCAAACAGGAAGCATGAATCCAGCAGACAACAATGATGACTGTTACGAGTGCAATACAAAACATAAGTACACAAATCAGAATGGCTGGTAATTTGCAGACACCCATGACGTACATTGCTGCAAAGCTTATAAACACAGTTCAGGCAAACTGCCATTTGTGATGTTTCGGCAGACTGTAATGCTATGGCTACCTCATATAGCTCCTCCCCTGGTGTTGTAGGGTAAACATTGTGTAAAGTCCCAAAAAGGTAGGGACATGCTGCAGATAGATGGCTACCTCCACCCTAGAAAAGGAGACGACAGGTAGAAGATACTGGTGTTGCAAAGGCAAAGTAAGAGACAGGTGTAAGGGACGTGCAATAACCATGAGGGATGCAAATGGTGAACTACTACAAAAATATACAGGGCATCACTATGCATCAGATGTGTGTGAGGTGCAGAAGTACATTGCATGTAGCAGACTGAAAGAAGGTGCTTGTACATGTAGGGATACCCCATCCCTGCTCGTCGATGATATCTGTGCAGCTACCACATTAGAAAACTTGGTTGCCTTACCATCTAGAAAGGCTACGCTGCAGCAGGTACATAGAGTCCATCGTAGTGTGATTAGGAGTCATGTCCTTGCATACATCAGCCTAGAAAGTGTAAACC
The DNA here is from genome assembly GCF_019279795.1 of Protopterus annectens. Classification (NCBI taxonomy): domain Eukaryota; kingdom Metazoa; phylum Chordata; order Ceratodontiformes; family Protopteridae; genus Protopterus; species Protopterus annectens. The sequence goes on along the minus strand of NC_056743.1, from coordinate 357,790,779 downwards.
CCAGTGAATGTACACTAAAGGAAGGGTCATTTGTGCATAAGAGAATGTATGACATCACAAACAAGATACACGTCCTAGTATTCTCCACCATGGAAAACTTTAGGGACCTAGGTAGATCACCAATGTGGTTCATGGATGGCGTATTCCTTACAAAAGCCCACTTGTGCAGGCAACTGTACAGCATCCATGGCCTCATAACCTTCGGCGGCCATACTAAGTGTATCCCTTTAGTGTTCTGTCTCATGACTAAGAAGTACAAGTGTGGGATTGCATGGCAGACTTACTGACAACAGCTAACCTTACCTCATCTGTCTGTTTTATATTGTCTGACTTTGAGATGGCAGCTTTGTGTAGTGTAAAGCATAACTTTCCAAATGTACGTTTGAAGGGCTGTCTATTCCAGTTTAGTCAAATGGTCTGGAGAAAGGTACAATCCTTGGGGTTAGCACAGTTGTATGGTACTTTCGTATGCTTCCAGATGTCTGCTAAAAAGCTTATTGCATTGGCATTTCTAGAGGCACAGGAGGTTGTCCCAGCATTCCTGGAGCTATCTGACACATTCCCTAGAGAGGGGAAAGGAGCTGTTATCATACTTCTGTGATATGTATGTACGGGGGTGGGTTAGGAAATGGAACACTAGGTTATCCTGTGTGTCTAGATTCCCTGCTATGTTTAGTATAGAGTTTTGGAATGTATGTGACCTAAACGGTCTGTCCTTGCCAGGCACACAGAATCAGGTTGAGGGTTGGCACATACATATCCACTGTTTGCTGGGATGGTGCTTATGTGACATTCCATCTGTGTTGAGCATGCTAGTTAGGGAGCAGAATCGGGTTGACGAAATCCGCTTAATGTTGCAGTCGGGATATCCCCATCCCCTAAGAAAAGGAGAATGGCATACAGATGTGAAGGGTTACAACTGATCCTGCAACACAAAGAGGATTATAAGACACAGGACCTTCTCCGTGCATTTAGGGTACTGCTGAGAGTGACTGCAGGTCATCACCGGCAGCACGTTAGTTTATGTTTATGCAGTTTATACCACTACACATTTATTTATGGTGAAGGGACCCATTCATTTGGCTTGGTGTATATACCTGTACTAATAGGGTTCTACGTGATATGGTTGTGAGTGCAATGCACATGTATACACGTGGGTATTAATTTCAGAGGGTATGGTTTCCTACAGCACTGGGAAGGAGACTGTGTGGCCACACAAAAATTTTCGATATTCCGACTTGCGATGTTTGGGGCTGTCTGTTAAATAAACGTTTGCTTAAAGATATTCGAGTACGCTGTACTCAACATTTTAAGCATTTGTTTATTTAACATAGACCCAATAGCTTATACAACAGACAATAGCAATAACAGATTGGAGGGAGAGACTCTGGAAGTCAGATTACCATAAGGAACTAAGGCCAGAGACACAGCCTTATAAAACCAAAACAGAAAAAGTGTGGGAAGGTTGGGTAAAATTCCAGCTGCAAGAAGCAGACTTCCTAGAAAGGGATCTAAGTAAATAAACCCAATATTGGTGCTCTAGTCCTATGGTTACAGTTTCAAAAACTTTATCTTAGTGTCTCACTGGAGGCAGACACAAAGAACAGAAACAGTACCAAAGTAAACAGAAAGGCACTAAAATGTAACTTGAAGCAGGTAAATGATGAACAGAATATAAGACTGTAGCAGCAAAACTGGAATATAAGCAGCTGTAGAAGTACTGAAGCACAAATCCTGGAGCAGAATTCACAATCCCACCACAGACTGGGGCACCAGAATATTCAGAGATTTACCAGTAACACTGCAATAAATGACTAAATGAGGCTCGAATCTGGCAGTTCACAATTCTTCTGTGACTGTGAATGAAAGTACAAAATTAAGGCTCCAAAGAGAGATCAAAAATGCAAGCAACTCAATCTTACAAGTAATTCTACTTATAGAGATAGACATGAAGTGTAATACAAAACAATGCAAAAATCTTACAGTAAAGGACAATCTTCTCACTTCTGTGAATGAAGCTATAAGCCTAAGACTGCAGAACAAACTAAAAAAATATGCAAGCAGATAACTTTATTGCTAAAATATGGAAAAAACAGAAAAGTACAAAAAAGTATCACCACATAACTTAAAATATTCAAACATAATCCACTCCACTAACTACCTTGATTATAGCAAGCTCAGATGCTCATAAGCCTAGTACTTATTATACAGCAGGAACTTCTCATTGTAACATTTGTTAATGTCTGTTATGTACTTCACAGATAAAGATTCTAGTTGTCTACTGATGTACTATGTTCTTCATCTGTAAATATGTTGTAAGTAATTGCTATGTTAAATTGTTAATCGCTATGTAATCCAATGTAACTACTGTCTGTTTATTTTACTGTGGAGCTTTTCTCCCCAGGCCTCCGCTGAAAATGGACCTACGTCCAGTCGGACACTCCCGGTCAACAAATTTAAATAAATAAATAAATAAATAAATAATTTAAATAAAACTGAAACATGGCTAAAACCACACATTGCTGATACCGAAATCCTTCCTCCAGGATACAACATCATTCGTTCTGATAGAATTCACAAAAAGGGTGGCGGTGTAGCATTAAACTATCAAAACTCACTGCAAATAACAACCCATACAAACCACTTTTAGAAACCTAGAACTCCTAGTCACATCCCTCACATAAATAGCAACAAACACATATGCATAGCAGTAGTTTACATTCCCCCAGGCCAAAATAACCACATACTCAAAGACTTTTTATCCTGGATTAATCAAAATATATCGCATGAAACTATAATTCTAGGAGAGACCCACATTAATTGGTTAAACTTAATATCTCCCTCTCCAGCAAATAGTATAAACCTACATAGTTCCACACAACTCATCACTACTCCTATCCACAGTCTGTCAACAGACTCTGAATCAACCTTAGACTGGATACTAGTAACCCACCATCAAACAGCCCAGGCACCCTACCAAACACGCTAAGTGACCACCTCCCAGCATATACTTATAGGACTCACACTCAAACAACCAGAACACACTCATATAGATCTTCCAGGAATCTTGCCCACTTTGACCAAATAAATTTATAAGCATTTTAAAATCTCAAAACTGGAACCCACTAAACACACTCCCCTTAGAAGAGGCTGTTGACTATTCAACAAACTCTTAGAGATACTTTCAACGGCTCAGCTCCAATGAGTACTAAAATGATTAAAACTAACCATACCTCCTGGTTAACAAAACAAACCAAACAAACACTCTATCTTAGAAACCAAGCCTGGAATTAATCATGCCCCCTGGTTAACTAAACAAACCAAACAAACGATCTGTCTTAGAAAAAAGGCTGGAAATTATGGCTGAAAGATAGAACAAAACAGAGTGAACCCCACTACAAACAACTCCATAGCAAAGCAAAAAAGCTAGTTGTACAGGATAAAAATTATTAGTTTTCCACTAAACTACCTACCACATATAACAATCCAAAAAAGTTCTGGAGGTCTGTCTCCACTCTACTCAACCCAGGCACCTTACAAAATCCATTCCCTGCACCAGAAGACTCCACAACAAACTTCCCAAGACTTTAACACCCATTTCATCTCTACCATTCAAAAGCTACTCAAAAGAGTCCCCACCTGACCAAAACTCTAACCACCCACTACCCACCAAACACACCCCCTCCCCTGTAAATAATGCCAATACTCCTTCAGCCTACTCCTTTAAAGTCCGCCTGTGCCCACCATTCTGATCTTGAAACTCTTAAAAAAACTCAAACCTGGCTCACTTTCTGCAGATAATCTTCCCCCAGAATATCTGCAACTAGCAGCAACTGCAATTGCATATCCAGTTAGCATTCTCATAAATCACTCTCTTTCTGAATCCTATGTTCCCCATCTATGGAAAAAATCCATTATCACACCACTACACAAAGGTGGAAACTCCCATGACACAATCACAAAGACTATATAAAATTTATAAACAAAATCCTAAAGCTCAGAGTTTCATGTCACTATAACATTAAAATATATGGGGACATTCATCCCAATCCTGGCCCACCTACACCCAATAACCTTTATTCCTCTACCATAACCCCTACAGTCAAGCTACCCCTCTCTACTCCCACTAGTTCCCTCCTAACATTTCACCTAAATAATAAAAGTATTAACAATAAAATTACCAGCCTACATGCCTTCCTAGCAACCCACTCCCCAGACAGTATGTGTCTTACAGAAACCTGGCTAAAACCAACTACTACCGACAATGAGATACTACCTCCAGGCTATAATATATACCGGCTAGAATGCACCACAAAGAAAGGAGGTGGGATAGCAGTCCTTTACAAAAGTGTTCTAACTGTTAATGCCATTCAGCCACCCCATTTCAATAATGCAGAACTCCTCATAACTAAACTACAGATTAACCATAACAAATGTTTGAACATCGTTTGTGCATACATTCCACCAGGTAACAATATAAATACCCTAGAGGACATCCTCTACTGGTTATCCACTACCTACCCCCAAGAAACCATAGTTCTTGGTGACTTCAATACTGATTGACACCCCTGCTCCTTCGAACCCCCCCTCACCCCTATAAACTTATCTAGGTTTAAACAGACCATAACCTCTCCCACTAGGATAAACAAACCTACCAATAGGGAATGTATCCTAGACTGGATACTAGCCAATAACCAACCTCAACTGTACACAGTTGGGACTCTTCCTGATGATCTTAGTGATCATCTACTAACCTATGTCATAAAGCACAAGGGAGGCACCCCCCCCCCCACCAGACCAAATACAAAACACTTAGAAACTGGAAGAACTTCGACCCTGCTATTTTCTTAAATAAATTAAAGGCAGTCGACTGGTCAAAACTAAAAAATCTATCATTAGAAGAGACCATAGCATCATTTAACACTAAATTCCTAAGTGTCCTTGATTCCCATGCTCCAGCACGTACTATAAAAACTAAATCACACCCAGCACCATGGCTCACAAAGGAGACCAAGTCAAAAATAAAAACTAGAAACAGAGCCTGGGCCAACTGGCGATCAACTAAAGCCCCGTTTGATCATTTAAAATATGGCCAACTCAGGAATGAAACAAAAATATCCATTCTATTAGATAAAAAAGCTACTATCAAAATCTCCTACATAAACACCAAAACAACCCTCAAATGTTCTGGGCAGGCTTAAATCAACTTCTTCATCCACGACATTCAACCACCCCAACCCCTTCAAACCTCACTCATATGTCCCCAGAGACCATAGCCAGTGCCTATAATAACTTTTTCACTGAAACAATCCAATCCCTAGCAAATCAACTAACCTCCACAAACCCCAACCCTACCCCTAAACTACCCACTAATAATCCTCTACTTAACTTCCAGCCCATCTCTACCACTTTTATCAAAACCCTAATAAAAAACATGAAACCCACTACCCTCTCTGCTGACCTTCTCCTGACAGAGTACCTACAAACAGCTGCAGATGCCATTGCAGACCCTATATTTGTCCTGATTAATAGAACCTTATCCAAAGGTGATATCCCCTCCCTCTGGAAAATATTCCACATCATCCTAATCCATAAAGGTGGAAGTTCCACAGAATTATGCAACTATAAACCCATTGCTATTCTTTCCCCACTAGCTAAAATAGTGGAGAAGCCCGTACATAAGCAACTAATGCCATATCTCATGCAAAACAACCTGCTGTCTAACACGCAGCATGGTTTTAGGCCACATCACAGTACCACCTCTACCCTCCTTTCCTTTACTAATGTCATAAACCAAAACAGGAATGACAATAGGCTTTCCTCTGCCCTCTTTCTTGACCTATCAAAAGTCTTTGATAAGGATAACCATGAACTTCTCATTCTTTCTCTAAAATCAATCTCCCTGAATAATCAAGCAATCCAGTGGTTCCAGTCCTATCTGACTGGCCAACAACAGGCTCTATTATGTCAGGGCAAACTGTCCAGCCAGCTTCCTCTCACACTTGGTGTCCCTCAAGGTTCTATTTTAGGCCCACTTCTCTTCTCTATTTTCATCAATAACCTTCACGCTGCTATCCCCAAAGCTACCTGTATTCAACATGTTGATGATTCCACTCTGATCTGCTCAGCCACCTCCCCATCTGACCTGCAAATCTTAACTCAAAACACATTTAACACTATTGAAAACTGGCTCTCCAGCCAACGTCTACTTCTGAACCCCAATAAAACTAAACTTCTACTCTTCACCCCCAATAGTAGATGCACCCCATTTTCTTTCTCTGTTACATCCAACAATGACACCTCTATCTCCCCAGATACTCATACAAAGCTTCTAGGGGTTATTATAGATAATAATCTTAAATTTGATCTACAGGTCAACAAAACCATACAGACCATCAATAAGAAACTTGGATCTCTGCACAGAAACAAGTCATTTTTAACCCCACTGGCTAGCATTGCAATTGCCCGGTCACACCTACTCTCTACTCTTATATATGCCTGTCCTGTACTCTCCAACCTTAATAAATCTGAGCTGAATAAGCTCTCCCATGGCTACAACCATATTGCTAGATTCGCCACCGGCTCAACCTACAAAACCCATCACTGCCAGAACCTTAAACAACTAGAGTGGCTAGAACTGCCCAGCTGAATTCAATTCAATCAACTCTTAATAGCACACGCTATTCTATACAAACCTGAAAATATTCCCTCACTTAATAATGTTATAAAGCCATACAACAACCTGAAGTCACTACCGTCATCCAACAAACTACTGGCCCAAACCTTCAAAGCTAATAACTCAGCTGGTGAATTGGCAAAACCTGAAATTCACTACCAAACTATATAACCCTTCACTCCTCCCTAAGTCTCTTCAAAACAAGCAACAAACAGTATTTCAAAATGAACTGGCTTTGTCCCTGTACCAACCCTGATTAAGCTACAAAATAATAATCCTACATAAATAGTATCTTAACTTTTAATACTCAACAATGTTTTGTTCCAATCTGACGATTTGTGTTTCTAATGTGTCTGACCAAGTAACTTGTGAGTCCCTATTGGGAACATTACTAAACTACTGTAAATATACAAAACACGTTTGTCTTATATTTTCTATGTATCTTATTGTTGTGTAATCTTTTTAATTTTGTCTACTGGAGCTTTTCTCCCTGGGCCTCCGCTGAAAATGGACATATATCCAGTCGGATTATCCTGGTCAACAAATGTAAAATAAAAATAAATAATAAATAAAATAAATGACCTCTCTAACTATCACCCTATCTCTATACTCTCTCCACTTTCAAAAATCCTAGAAAAATGTGTTCACACAAAACTACTTGCACACCTTTCAGATAATGCTGGTCTGTCCCCTAGCCAACATGGATTCCATCCAGGGCATAGCACTATCATTGCCCTCCTGTCTTTGTCTGACACCGTTAACAAAGCCATAGACGCAGGTCACCCTACCTCAGTAATCTTACTAGACCTATCTAAAGCTTTCGACAGTGTCACATACTAAGCTACTAACTCATTTATCAGAATTAGGTTGCTCCCCAAAATCCCTTAATTCGTTCACCTCTTACCTACAGATAGGGAACAATCAGTAAGGTGGCTTAAAGTACAATGTAATTACCAAGCTAATAATATAGGGTTACTGCAAGGATCCATTTTAGGACCACTACTGTTTAATATGTTTATCATTGATCTTCACAAAGCTCCCACATCCAAAGCCTCATCCAATATGCCGATGATCTACACTAATATCCACCTCCAACGATTTCTTAGATCTCCTCACAGTTACACAAAAGGCCTTAACTTCTATTGAATCTTGGCTTATTAATGCACAACTTATGTTAAAACCCCAAAAAACTAAACTTTTATTTTTCTCCACAAAATTCACCTGATACTGACTTCAAAATCTTCGCTAAGGACAGTACAGACATAGAACTAATGAAAACAACCAAACTAGTAGGAATAACAATAGACAAACTAACTTATGAACCACATATCCTTAATGCAATAAAGAAAACACACTTCAAATTAGGCAACCTTTATCGCCACCAGCTTTACCTGGATAAATACACCAAACAAAACTTGCCAATACTTTACTCATCCCCTCTCTTCCACATTTACTAACCTTCACTCAACCCTTAGCAACAAATTATAATCATGCTACTATAAAATAGCCAAATTTGCATCTGGTAAACCATACCATTTTCATTATTGTCAAGCTGTTACTGGGCTGACATGGCTAGATTTTTCCCACCATCTCCAATACACCCAACTAACCTTAGCCAACAAATTAATCTCCAAACCCAATGACTGCCCAGCACTCATCTCAATCCTAGAAACATATACTCCTGCAAGAACACTAAGGTCCTCTTCCAAACTCACGCTAACTGTAATAAAACCAATAAAAGAGCTGGACGATGTCTGTACCCCCATACCATCGCCAAACTATGGAACACCCTACCATCTGAAATAACCCAAACTGACCACTTAAAATCCTTTAAGATAGCTCTAAAATCACATTATCTAAATAATCCATTCTGTACCTGCCATACAAACAAACCACCTTAAAATAGCACATTAACTAAATATTAGGATGGCAGAACTTATAATAACCCCTCTTATAATACCATCTATATACCCGCTATCCATTTTACTTTACTCTGACTACAGATAGCACTCTTTTAAAGTTCATAATTTTTGACATATGTAACAATTTCTAATCCATTTTTAAAGACTCCTAATGCATATTATTGTAAACCCTATGAAATGTTGAACTGTCCTATGTTTTTGTCTCTTTATCTGTAAGATCTGTTAAATTTATGTTAATATTTTTTTTTTGATAAATGTATGTTAAAAATTTGTCAACTTTGTATTACTTGTGGAGCTTTTCTCCTCGGGCTTCCATTGAAAATGGGTTTCTGACCCAGTGGACTTTCCCAGTCAATAAATGTTAATAAATAAATAAATAAAAAGCTTTTTTTCTTCCCTTTTTTTATGAAAAGTTTGTTTCTCACACTTTGGACTTTTCACACCTCTCAGCGTCTTGTATAAATGATGCTGAGTGGGTGTAGCCTTGTACTAAATATAACAGACTTGCTAGAGAGAGATCCAATGAAACAAAGCCATTATTGCAGTTCTACTCCTATGGTTAGAATTTCAGAAAATTTAGCTTAATGGCTCAGTGTGTGTGCGTGTAGGGGAGAAAGTTACTCTAGTTCATTTGATTACACCAAACCTCACCCTAATTTATCTTTTATAAATATTCAGTACTTGTTTTTTCTTGTGCCCCAGTGAAATAGTAACCATGTCCATATCAGTCCCTAGTTAATTTAGAAATGAATAGTAGGTATGTATTTATTGTGGTAGCCATTTGAAATGTTAGGACTCACTAGAGCAAGTCCTGAAATACAGAGACTAAATGGCTGAAAGAATGGATACCAAGTCCGAGGTCCCATTTTTCAGAAAAGCCCCTTTTGTCCAAAGTATGGTGTTCTCTGTGTTGGTATATATAAGTTCAGAGGGTATAGGGGCTTGCCCCCCTCACAAAAAGAAGTTTTAAGGAGAAGAGTGATTTTTTGAGATTTTAGTAGCTGTCATGGATGGTAGGACATAGTGGGGGCATGATTAGTGCTCCTTTAAGCCCTCACCTTTCAGGTAGGTAATTAGGTCTATTGAACAGTGACGGCTCCAGGTTATATTTCTTGCCAGGGCACAATATGAGCACAGTAGCTAGTTCAGTGGGGCATAAGAAAAAACAAAATACTGACAAATATGTGTAAACGATTTTTTGGCATAATGGTTAAAATACATACCTGCAATCCATTTCTGTATTAGTGAAATCTGCCTTTCTTCACAGGAATGTAGTTCTGTAACCATATGAATTACAGTAACTTTCTCAAAATTGTAACACTTAGTTACTACAGAGTGTGCTTAACTGATGATTCCAGGTATAATGCTTCATACGTTTTGTCTTACTAGACTGTGCAGCAAGCCTTTCTGAACCTTACACCTGGCATTTTGTGACTGGGTCTGTGCATGCAAATAAACTTCATGCACAGAATTTCTTGAACCCTCATGTCCTGTCACAATCAGTGTCACTAACACTTCAAATCACTTATTTCTTACAAACCAATTGCACTTATTTGGCATCCTAATGACAGCTACAAGACAAAAAAATATCGAAACCATAACCATGTCTCTCTTACAGAAAGAAGGGAAACTACAGACCCACAAAAGAAGGTCTGCAAGATGCAGCCCAGAGTAACAAGGAGCAAACCAGATAATGCCATGATATAGACAGATGTCCCCAGTGTGAGTGACAGCAGTAATAGATGAAGAGGAGGATCGAATAGGAAATAAGTAACGACCATAGGGAAAACAGAAATAAACGAAGAAGGCGAAAAAGAGTCAGGGAAAAGGTAGAGACACTCGACAGTAAAGGAGGAGGGGCAATGGGGGCTAACACAGAAGAAGAAGGAACTGAATCTGCACTGACTGACCCTGCAGACAGGGATAAGGTTGAGCCACTGGAGCACCAAACTAATTGACCCTTCCATGGGGAAGAATGGGACACAGAGGGGTATGTACCTGTGTTTGTACTAGATGAAAATACATCATCATTTAGGTGCAACCAGGAGAAAAGACACAATCTGATGAAACTACTGTCAACCCAAAGGACCTTTAGATTCAGTGGGAAGAGGAAGCTCTGGGCTGTGCCCCTAAGAGGCACTGAGAATACTGCTAAGGCAATGCTCCCTTCCTCCCTATCCATAACCTGAGGTAAATAAGGACCTACTCTACTGAGTAGAGAAAGGCATGATGGGATCCCCATTA
>NC_056743.1:357754189-357779437 GCF_019279795.1 Protopterus annectens | reverse complement strand
GTGTATGGTCCTGACTGGGGCAGTTGTTTTGCTCATCACTATTTGTTTTATACTGTCTGTGTTTTAATATTAACGTGTATGGTCCTGACTGGGGCAGTTGTTTTGCTCATCACTATTTTTTTTATACTGTCTGTGTTTTAATATTAACGTGTATGGTCCTGACTGGGGCAGTTGTTTTGCTCATCACTATTTGTTTTTTTTACTATCTGTGTTTTAATATTAACGTGTATGGTCCTGACTGGGGCAGTTGTTTTGCTCAGCACTATTTGTTTTATACTATCTGTGTTTTAATATTAACGTGTATGGTCCTGACTGGGGCAGTTGTTTTGCTCATCACTATTTGTTTTTATACTGTCTGTGTTTTAATATTAACGTGTATGGTCCTGACTGGGGCAGTTGTTTTGCTCATCACTATTTTTTTTATACTGTCTGTGTTTTAATATTAACGTGTATGGTCCTGACTGGGGCAGTTGTTTTGCTCATCACTATTTGTTTTTATACTGTCTGTGTTTTAATATTAACGTGTATGGTCCTGACTGGGGCAGTTGTTTTGCTCATCACTATTTGTTTTTATACTGTCTGTGTTTTAATATTAACGTGTATGGTCCTGACTGGGGCAGTTGTTTTGCTCATCACTATTTGTTTTTATACTGTCTGTGTTTTAATATTAATGTGTATGCTCCTGACTGGGGCAGTTGTTTTGCTCATCACTATTTTTTTATACTGTCTGTGTTTTAATATTAACGTGTATGGTTCTGACTGGGGCAGTTGTTTTGCTCATCACTATTTGTTTTTATACTGTCTGTGTTTTAATATTAACGTGTATGGTCCTGACTGGGGCAGTTGTTTTGCTCAGCACTATTTGTTTTTATACTGTCTGTGTTTTAATATTAACGTGTATGGTCCTGACTGGGGCAGTTGTTTTGCTCATCACTATTTGTTTTTATACTATCTGTGTTTTAATATTAATGTGTATGGTCCTGACTGGGGCAGTTGTTTTGCTCATCACTATTTGTTTTATACTGTCTGTGTTTTAATATTAACGTGTATGGTCCTGACTGGGGCAGTTGTTTTGCTCATCACTATTTGTTTTTATACTGTCTGTGTTTTAATATTAACGTGTATGGTCCTGACTGGGGCAGTTGTTTTGCTCATCACTATTTGTTTTATACTATCTGTGTTTTAATATTAACGTGTATGGTCCTGACTGGGGCAGTTGTTTTGCTCATCACTATTTGTTTTTATACTGTCTGTGTTTTAATATTAATGTGTATGGTCCTGACTGGGGCAGTTGTTTTGCTCATCACTATTTTTTTTATACTGTCTGTGTTTTAATATTAACGTGTATGGTCCTGACTGGGGCAGTTGTTTTGCTCATCACTATTTGTTTTTATACTGTCTGTGTTTTAATATTAACGTGTATGGTCCTGACTGGGGCAGTTGTTTTGCTCATCACTATTTGTTTTTATACTGTCTGTGTTTTAATATTAACGTGTATGGTCCTGACTGGGGCAGTTGTTTTGCTCATCACTATTTGTTTTTATACTGTCTGTGTTTTAATATTAATGTGTATGGTCCTGACTGGGGCAGTTGTTTTGCTCATCACTATTTGTTTTTATACTGTCTGTGTTTTAATATTAACGTGTATGGTCCTGACTGGGGCAGTTGTTTTGCTCATCACTATTTTTTTTATACTGTCTGTGTTTTAATATTAACGTGTATGGTCCTGACTGGGGCAGTTGTTTTGCTCATCACTATTTGTTTTTATACTATCTGTGTTTTAATATTAATGTGTATGGTCCTGACTGGGGCAGTTGTTTTGCTCATCACTATTTGTTTTTATACTGTCTGTGTTTTAATATTAATGTGTATGGTCCTGACTGGGGCAGTTGTTTTGCTCATCACTATTTGTTTTTATACTGTCTGTGTTTTAATATTAATGTGTATGGTCCTGACTGGGGCAGTTGTTTTGCTCATCACTATTTGTTTTTATACTGTCTGTGTTTTAATATTAACGTGTATGGTCCTGACTGGGGCAGTTGTTTTGCTCAGCACTATTTGTTTTTATACTGTCTGTGTTTTAATATTAACGTGTATGGTCCTGACTGGGGCAGTTGTTTTGCTCATCACTATTTGTTTTTATACTGTCTGTGTTTTAATATTAATGTGTATGGTCCTGACTGGGGCAGTTGTTTTGCTCATCACTATTTTTTTTATACTGTCTGTGTTTTAATATTAACGTGTATGGTCCTGACTGGGGCAGTTGTTTTGCTCATCACTATTTGTTTTTATACTGTCTGTGTTTTAATATTAACGTGTATGGTCCTGACTGGGGCAGTTGTTTTGCTCATCACTATTTGTTTTTATACTATCTGTGTTTTAATATTAACGTGTATGGTCCTGACTGGGGCAGTTGTTTTGCTCATCACTATTTGTTTTTATACTATCTGTGTTTTAATATTAACGTGTATGGTCCTGACTGGGGCAGTTGTTTTGCTCATCACTATTTGTTTTTATACTGTCTGTGTTTTAATATTAACGTGTATGGTCCTGACTGGGGCAGTTGTTTTGCTCATCACTATTTGTTTTTATACTGTCTGTGTTTTAATATTAACGTGTATGGTCCTGACTGGGGCAGTTGTTTTGCTCATCACTATTTGTTTTTATACTGTCTGTGTTTTAATATTAACGTGTATGGTCCTGACTGGGGCAGTTGTTTTGCTCATCACTATTTGTTTTTATACTATCTGTGTTTTAATATTAATGTGTATGGTCCTGACTGGGGCAGTTGTTTTGCTCATCACTATTTTTTTATACTGTCTGTGTTTTAATATTAACGTGTATGGTCCTGACTGGGGCAGTTGTTTTGCTCATCACTATTTGTTTTTATACTGTCTGTGTTTTAATATTAACGTGTATGGTCCTGACTGGGGCAGTTGTTTTGCTCATCACTATTTGTTTTTATACTATCTGTGTTTTAATATTAATGTGTATGGTCCTGACTGGGGCAGTTGTTTTGCTCATCACTATTTGTTTTATACTGTCTGTGTTTTAATATTAACGTGTATGGTCCTGACTGGGGCAGTTGTTTTGCTCATCACTATTTGTTTTTATACTGTCTGTGTTTTAATATTAATGTGTATGGTCCTGACTGGGGCAGTTGTTTTGCTCATCACTATTTGTTTTATACTGTCTGTGTTTTAATATTAATGTGTATGGTCCTGACTGGGGCAGTTGTTTTGCTCATCACTATTTGTTTTTATACTGTCTGTGTTTTAATATTAACGTGTATGGTCCTGACTGGGGCAGTTGTTTTGCTCATCACTATTTGTTTTATACTATCTGTGTTTTAATATTAACGTGTATGGTCCTGACTGGGGCAGTTGTTTTGCTCATCACTATTTGTTTTTATACTGTCTGTGTTTTAATATTAACGTGTATGGTCCTGACTGGGGCAGTTGTTTTGCTCATCACTATTTGTTTTTATACTATCTGTGTTTTAATATTAACGTGTATGGTCCTGACTGGGGCAGTTGTTTTGCTCATCACTATTTATTTTATACTGTCTGTGTTTTAATATTAACGTGTATGGTCCTGACTGGGGCAGTTGTTTTGCTCATCACTATTTGTTTTTATACTGTCTGTGTTTTAATATTAATGTGTATGGTCCTGACTGGGGCAGTTGTTTTGCTCATCACTATTTGTTTTTATACTGTCTGTGTTTTAATATTAATGTGTATGGTCCTGACTGGGGCAGTTGTTTTGCTCATCACTATTTGTTTTTATACTGTCTGTGTTTTAATATTAACGTGTATGGTCCTGACTGGGGCAGTTGTTTTGCTCATCACTATTTGTTTTTATACTGTCTGTGTTTTAATATTAACGTGTATGGTCCTGACTGGGGCAGTTGTTTTGCTCATCACTATTTGTTTTTATACTGTCTGTGTTTTAATATTAACGTGTATGGTCCTGACTGGGGCAGTTGTTTTGCTCATCACTATTTGTTTTTATACTGTCTGTGTTTTAATATTAACGTGTATGGTCCTGACTGGGGCAGTTGTTTTGCTCATCACTATTTGTTTTTATACTGTCTGTGTTTTAATATTAACGTGTATGGTCCTGACTGGGGCAGTTGTTTTGCTCATCACTATTTGTTTTATACTATCTGTGTTTTAATATTAATGTGTATGGTCCTGACTGGGGCAGTTGTTTTGCTCATCACTATTTGTTTTTATACTGTCTGTGTTTTAATATTAACGTGTATGGTCCTGACTGGGGCAGTTGTTTTGCTCATCACTATTTGTTTTTATACTGTCTGTGTTTTAATATTAACGTGTATGGTCCTGACTGGGGCAGTTGTTTTGCTCATCACTATTTGTTTTTATACTGTCTGTGTTTTAATATTAACGTGTATGGTCCTGACTGGGGCAGTTGTTTTGCTCATCACTATTTGTTTTTATACTATCTGTGTTTTAATATTAATGTGTATGGTCCTGACTGGGGCAGTTGTTTTGCTCATCACTATTTGTTTTATACTGTCTGTGTTTTAATATTAACGTGTATGGTCCTGACTGGGGCAGTTGTTTTGCTCATCACTATTTGTTTTTATACTGTCTGTGTTTTAATATTAACGTGTATGGTCCTGACTGGGGCAGTTGTTTTGCTCATCACTATTTGTTTTTATACTGTCTGTGTTTTAATATTAACGTGTATGGTCCTGACTGGGGCAGTTGTTTTGCTCATCACTATTTTTTTTATACTGTCTGTGTTTTAATATTAACGTGTATGGTCCTGACTGGGGCAGTTGTTTTGCTCATCACTATTTGTTTTATACTATCTGTGTTTTAATATTAATGTGTATGGTCCTGACTGGGGCAGTTGTTTTGCTCATCACTATTTGTTTTTATACTGTCTGTGTTTTAATATTAACGTGTATGGTCCTGACTGGGGCAGTTGTTTTGCTCATCACTATTTGTTTTTATACTGTCTGTGTTTTAATATTAATGTGTATGGTCCTGACTGGGGCAGTTGTTTTGCTCATCACTATTTGTTTTTATACTATCTGTGTTTTAATATTAATGTGTATGGTCCTGACTGGGGCAGTTGTTTTGCTCATCACTATTTGTTTTATACTGTCTGTGTTTTAATATTAACGTGTATGGTCCTGACTGGGGCAGTTGTTTTGCTCATCACTATTTGTTTTTATACTGTCTGTGTTTTAATATTAACGTGTATGGTCCTGACTGGGGCAGTTGTTTTGCTCATCACTATTTGTTTTTATACTATCTGTGTTTTAATATTAACGTGTATGGTCCTGACTGGGGCAGTTGTTTTGCTCATCACTATTTGTTTTATACTATCTGTGTTTTAATATTAACGTGTATGGTCCTGACTGGGGCAGTTGTTTTGCTCATCACTATTTGTTTTTATACTGTCTGTGTTTTAATATTAACGTGTATGGTCCTGACTGGGGCAGTTGTTTTGCTCATCACTATTTGTTTTTATACTGTCTGTGTTTTAATATTAATGTGTATGGTACTGACTGGGGCAGTTGTTTTGCTCATCACTATTTTTTTTATACTGTCTGTGTTTTAATATTAACGTGTATGGTCCTGACTGGGGCAGTTGTTTTGCTCATCACTATTTGTTTTTATACTATCTGTGTTTTAATATTAACGTGTATGGTCCTGACTGGGGCAGTTGTTTTGCTCATCACTATTTGTTTTTATACTGTCTGTGTTTTAATATTAACGTGTATGGTCCTGACTGGGGCAGTTGTTTTGCTCATCACTATTTGTTTTTATACTATCTGTGTTTTAATATTAACGTGTATGGTCCTGACTGGGGCAGTTGTTTTGCTCATCACTATTTGTTTTTATACTGTCTGTGTTTTAATATTAACGTGTATGGTCCTGACTGGGGCAGTTGTTTTGCTCATCACTATTTGTTTTTATACTATCTGTGTTTTAATATTAATGTGTATGGTCCTGACTGGGGCAGTTGTTTTGCTCATCACTATTTGTTTTTATACTGTCTGTGTTTTAATATTAACGTGTATGGTCCTGACTGGGGCAGTTGTTTTGCTCATCACTATTTGTTTTTATACTGTCTGTGTTTTAATATTAATGTGTATGGTCCTGACTGGGGCAGTTGTTTTGCTCATCACTATTTGTTTTTATACTGTCTGTGTTTTAATATTAACGTGTATGGTCCTGACTGGGGCAGTTGTTTTGCTCAGCACTATTTGTTTTTATACTATCTGTGTTTTAATATTAACGTGTATGGTCCTGACTGGGGCAGTTGTTTTGCTCAGCACTATTTGTTTTATACTGTCTGTGTTTTAATATTAACGTGTATGGTCCTGACTGGGGCAGTTGTTTTGCTCATCACTATTTGTTTTTATACTGTCTGTGTTTTAATATTAATGTGTATGGTCCTGACTGGGGCAGTTGTTTTGCTCATCACTATTTGTTTTTATACTGTCTGTGTTTTAATATTAATGTGTATGGTCCTGACTGGGGCAGTTGTTTTGCTCATCACTATTTGTTTTTATACTATCTGTGTTTTAATATTAACGTGTATGGTCCTGACTGGGGCAGTTGTTTTGCTCATCACTATTTGTTTTTATACTATCTGTGTTTTAATATTAACGTGTATGGTCCTGACTGGGGCAGTTGTTTTGCTCATCACTATTTGTTTTTATACTGTCTGTGTTTTAATATTAATGTGTATGGTCCTGACTGGGGCAGTTGTTTTGCTCATCACTATTTGTTTTTATACTGTCTGTGTTTTAATATTAACGTGTATGGTCCTGACTGGGGCAGTTGTTTTGCTCAGCACTATTTGTTTTATACTATCTGTGTTTTAATATTAACGTGTATGGTCCTGACTGGGGCAGTTGTTTTGCTCATCACTATTTGTTTTTATACTGTCTGTGTTTTAATATTAACGTGTATGGTCCTGACTGGGGCAGTTGTTTTGCTCATCACTATTTGTTTTTATACTATCTGTGTTTTAATATTAACGTGTATGGTCCTGACTGGGGCAGTTGTTTTGCTCATCACTATTTGTTTTTATACTGTCTGTGTTTTAATATTAACGTGTATGGTCCTGACTGGGGCAGTTGTTTTGCTCATCACTATTTGTTTTTATACTGTCTGTGTTTTAATATTAATGTGTATGGTCCTGACTGGGGCAGTTGTTTTTTCCTTGCTTGTTTTCATTCATCACTACACAATTCAATAAATGTGTTTAAAAAAAAGGAGGCACAGAAAGAAAACCTCCACATGAAAGTTACATACATGTTTACATAGGATTAAAAATATTATTTACAGTATATAAAAGAACGAATTCTGGCACACCATGTATTATAAAAGTACAAATATGAACATGACCTGAACTTTACATAGTACTGGTTGAAGTTCAAATATTAGCACCATTAATTTCATTTAAGACACAGAGGTACAATAATTAACATAATTTAAGGACTTATAGGTACGTTATATTTTGCATGTAGCAGTAGTTGTACAATGCAACATTGGCTAGGACTATACTATTTTTGTAGATTGATGTTCTTTGGTAGAGAGATAGTGGTTATTAGGGCTGGTAAAAAGCAAGTTTGCATGTTTAAAAATTTACAGGTAAAAGAGTGTGGAGAGAAGGTGGAAGTGAGTGGGAAAAGTGAGTGGACAAGGTATGAGTAGTGATTAGAAAGAAAAGAGGACCTAATTTTAATTGGCTATTCAAGTAGAGACTAGTTCAGAGCGATTACAGGATAAAAGTAGTGTGATATGAAAGTATTAATGGTAGAGAGTAGAAGGTGGTACACAATTGTGAGAGAAACTTATCATGGGTAGAGAGTAGATTAGCTACGATGCGTGCACAGGTGGTTTTAGATTGGGTGTTGTGCTGTAGCTGAGTTATATGTATAGGTAAGAATAACCAGGAGAAATCAACCAGGGTTTGTGTTGTATTCTCATTCTGGTCCTGATGGTCTAGCCCAGGTATATACCAGTGCCATCAGATCTTTTCTGTATCCCATTCATTCTATGCATTATACTCGATACACTAGAAGTGGTCGTTGTGTGCTATATGCGGTACTTTACCATTCATTCCATGTGTCATACTTGACACACTAGAAGTGGTCGCTGTGTGTTATATGCGGTACTTTACCATTCATTCCATGTGTCATACTTGATACACTAGAAGTGGTCATGTGTTATATGCAGTACTTTACCATTCATTACATGTGTCATACTTGATACACTAGAAGCGGTCGTTGTGTGTTATATACGGTACTTTACCATTCATTCCATGTGTCATACTTGATACACTAGAAGTGGTTGTTGTGTGTTATATGCGGTACTTTACCATTCATTCCATGTGTCATACTTGATACACTAGAAGTGGTCGTGTGTTATATGCAGTACTTTACCATTCATTACATGTGTCATACTTGATACACTAGAAGTGGTCGTTGTGTGTTATATACGGTACTTTACCATTCATTCCATGTGTCATACTTGATACACTAGAAGTGGTTGTTGTGTGTTATATGCGGTACTTTACCATTCATTCCATGTGTCATACTTGATACACTAGAAGTGGTCGTTGTGTGTTCTATGTGGTACTTTACCATTCATTACATGTGTCATACTTGATACACTAGAAGTGGTCGTTGTGTGTTATATACGGTACTTTACCATTCATTCCATGTGTCATACTTGATACACTAGAAGTGGTCGTTGTGTGTTATATGCGGTACTTTACATTTATTTACATTATACTTCAGCTGCCATACCTCCTTCCACCATTCACTGTTGTGCTTATATCTCTATTTTCAACAAAGGAGGCTGAGCCTATTCTCTGTTCCTGAATATGTCTGAAACAAATGCACTAAAGAGTACTGTACCGAGGATCGACCTATGTAGTACTCCAGTATTCAGTCTGTTTACATGACACTGTTCCACTCACCACAATCTTCCATGTCTTACTGTTCAGTCATACAACAGTCAGGGTCAGCATTGCTTTTGCTATATATGGTCCTCAAAGCCTTGGTGAAATGCATTTAGTGAGTGTCTGCTTGTACTCAATGTCTAGATATAAAGCCCATCTTAAAATTGATTAATGCTTAGGCATGAATCCATCCATGCTGGTCATATCCTGAAGATTGTCTACTGTTGTCCTCTAAGAAATCAACTATTCTTTCCCGAAGGAGCCCCAATCTGACTTTATCCAACAATGCTATTAGAATAATAAGCCAATATTAGCTTGGACTTTTTGCTTTTCCCCCACCCCTTCCTTGGATATCAGATCCTCAAATCCTCAAACAACATTTTCAATTTCTTATCCATTTCTAAAAGGGTGACTGATGCTGTGAAAACCTTCACTTACGGGACTTATCAGTAACTCGGCAAGACTCCTGAAGATGTAGAAGTAGTGAGCATTTAAGAAACACTGGTGCTCACTATTTTACTTATGATTTGACTTAATATAATGCTGTGGTCTCTGTGAATGCTACCCTGATTTCCCAGGATGCTGCTTTATAAATGAATCTTTAATGACCGATTTGCAACACGTGCGACAAACACCTCTAAATCTTGCTGAGATTCATTTAAGATCATAGCAGTAGTTTCCTCACAAAGAGTTCATATCCAAGTGCAAAAGCATTACGTTTCTATATTTATCAAATGTTTGTTTTCGGCCATACTGTTTTCTCTGGATTTTTGCCTCCAGTTCAGGTGGATCACAGCTATCCTGCTATAAGCATTTCTACTAAAAACAATTTTACCATTTAATCTATTGTTTTCATGTCTTTCTTCACACTCTGTACTTTTCTATTTGCCAGACAATTAGATGAAGCTGTCTCAAAGCCCCAGGGTTCAGCATTAATCATGCTATCCCGTCAATTTGAAGTCTGCATGATATCGCCATGACTATGTGAGGTTTCTGTGGGCACTGCTGTTTATAACTTATTTGTTTTATTTATTTATAAGCTATTTGACTACCTACTTTAAAGGGCCTAAGCATTGTAGATGTAGCCTTGCCTCTGTGACCCAGCTTGTGGCCGAAGGAGTCCAAGAGTAGTAGTGTTATTACCCGCTAAACCAATGAATGCAAATTATAACAAACAGTCGCTACGCGGCAAATTCTGTTCCTCTTCAAGGTGAGCAAATTCCTGTAGGAGAAGCCTGATCCATTCTGAAATACTAGAAGCTCTAGAATACCATGTGGATGACATTTTACTGCAGTTTTCATTGGCTGCATGTGAAGCAGGCATGTTCCTGGCCCACCTACTTGACCTGTATGCATGCTGGACACATGTGGAGTGGTTACTAGGCTGCCAGGATAAGTACAAAGGAACGCTACAACGTGCTGTCGCTCATATTACATTTGTTACACATTTTACATCACTGCACTGAGAACCTGATTATCAGACACAGTAGTGCTGTGAAGCAGGCAGACTGACACAAGGATACAATGTAAGCAGTATGTGGTGGACCCTGTCAATCAAACTGTTTGAACTTTTATCAGATTTGGGTGTGAAACGGCCTGTTACAAGGATACAGCTATAAGCAGCATGTTATGAACCCTGCCAATCAAACTGTTTGAACTTTTATCAGATTCAGGTGTGAAGCAGCCTGTTACAAGAATACAGCTGTTAGCATCATGTGATTGGCACTGTCAATTAAACAGTCTGAATGTTTATCAGATTCCGCCTGGGTGTGGATAATTTGTGCAATAGTAACAAGCTGTGCATATATAGGGTTTTATCACATACACACAAAAAGCAACTTCTGTCCAGAGCACCAACCCAGTTAATGAAGAAATAGATAATAGCTCTCTGTCTGTCTATCAGTGCCTGATGTTAAAGTGATCATTTTTATCTGAAACACAAAATAATTGTCACAGTAGACCAAACAAAAGAAACCTCAATGGAAATCACCCCAACTGCTAAGTTATGAATAGACACTGTCTGCATAATGGGACTCTTAGGGAAAAGGTGTTTTATAAGACAATATGCAAGGTTGTGGTGAGGATTTCTGCACACCCTGGGAACATAGTCTAATACATGCCATGTGGGTGAAGTCCAAAGACACACATGTACCTTGCAGCACATCTCATGGCTATTGAATCTCTGATGTATGTGGTAGATAATGTTCAGTGTGTAAATATCTTGGACTTTAAGCCTCAAAGGAGACCTTACGTGAGTTTGCCACCTTCCAGTGATAAATCCAATAACATTCATCCGCACCACCCTTGTATGTCTTGAGACTTGTGGTCTTTCATTGCATAGTTTGCCTGTCCTGCTTCTCCAGAGAGCAGTATTGCAGACTGGAGTATTCATAAGTACTGCATACTGGAGTATTCATAAGTAAACAGTTATCTCTTTAATCCATTCTACTGTCTACTGTGCTGTATGAATCAAAAAAGATCAATTTACAGTTGACAGAAAATGACAGCATCTCCAATCTTTTTCTTCAGCTTTCAAGTTTTACTCTTAATTATCTGATGAGTAGAACACAACTGAATTCTTTCTAGTCTGTACAACTGACAGCAGTTACAGACATAGGCAGGTGCAAAATATTCTATATTGTATCTCACCACTTAAAGAGCAAATAAAAAAACATTTTCTGCTTTAAACTGTAGCAAACAGTCTGCTACAAATACAAGCCTACAGTTGCCATACAGCCCACTAAGAGCTTCAGTGTTAACATCAATTACATTATCAGCATTCATTTCTAAATGGCAGTACTGTAATAACACCTGCTCAGCTAGGCTTCTACACAATTGCCTTATAAAGACGGAGACATATGCATTCAATCCTATTAAAAATACTGTGCAAAGTGTCCTTTATTACTAAATAACACTAAACGATTGTCCCAGTACTACTAATGGACAGAGGCAGAACTCCTTACAGTAGCTCTACTGACCATATACACCTTAGATGTCTAGCCACAATCAGAAAAGCCAGCCCTAGGTGAAATGGAGCTTTAGACAAAAGATGCCACAGATTCTAGTCTTACCTCCACTTTCCCAGTACCCTCCCCATTTTGCCCCTCATGCTGGCCTGACACCATCCACATAAGTTATTTCTTTCTTACATTTTTATACTTTGTTCTACTTTTTAGCTTCCCTTTGTTTTAACACTCTGTAACTGCTTAAGACTCTAGTGTAATTTAAGTCTGGAAGAATTATTTCAATTAAGTTGGGGGTCTTAGAGTTGCTAAGCCTCCAGAAGTCATACAGTTCTAGATGCTCAGAGGTGCATCTTAGAGTTTTTTTTTTTACAAATCTTTGATTTAATGATGATAGTCTGAACAAAAAATTGTAAGTAAAGAAATATATTCAGTCATGTTTTATTTCAAGGAAAAATAAATTGTGGCATAAGCTTAAGCTAAAGCTAAGAAAATAATTTGTAAATAAAAAGAGAAGATAAAGGCAAGGATACTTAAATCCTATATGGGTACAGTGCCTGTCTTATTACACTTCCAAAAAGTTAGTTATTTTCTGTGTACTACTCTGTGTCAGACTGGGATGAAACGTACAAGAACAAATGGCCAATACCATATATTATACAGCTGGGGGTCTGGGAAAAAAAATGAAAGCGTATCAGTAAAATCCACACAGAGATGATGCTCTCTTTACACAGAAGGAATGAGCAGCCAAAGCCAAGAGCTGTTAGACGGCCACAGTAACTGATCCAACACTCCTCCAATGATCAGTCCTGCCCCGACTGCCACTTAGTGAGTATAATGCTGATGCTTTACTTAATAGAAAGGCAAAAAAATTGATTAATGCTAATGCTGCAACGCCACAATAACTGCTTATTTTGAACAAATGATCACAGTATCCGTCACTTTTATCCACAGACATCCCCTGTACCCAGCAGATAAAGCTAACTTTATTGACCGAATATACCTTAGATAGAACTGTAAAAAGGGGAAGAATCTAAGTATGGCATAGATAGACTATGAAAAGGCATTTGACAGTATCCCACAGGTGCTGACTGAGGTTTCTTTTTTAGGGATAACTCTTGGCTAGGCTTTTAAGGGCCCTAGGGCCATTTGCCTAATAACCTCCTATGATTCTACAATCCTATGATCCACATTCATTGATAAAAGAGTGCTTAAAAATGTATAAGATGCACCCTACACTGATCAATTACATTACACACCATGAAACAGTGGCAAACCACTTTGCAGTTAAGCCATGTAAAAGGACAAATTATTATTCTAGGCATACAAATTCAAAGGAGGGTATTTCAGGGTGACTCTCTGTCACTGCTGCTATTTTGTCTTGCCCTTAACCCATTAAGCTGTCTACTTAACAGATAAGGTCATGGCTGCAATTTGGCTCCCAGAAAACAACAAAGTGTAAATACTCATCTTCTTTTTGCAGATGATTTAAACTGCAGAGTTCATCAGATGAGGAACTGAAAGCATGACTGCAAGTGGTTGAAACTTTTTCAGATGATGTAAGAATGGCATTTGGACTTGATAAATGTTGAAAAGCAACCTTTAAAGCAGGAAAACTGCAGCACCAGGAAAACATCAGTTTGGGACAAGAATGTGATATAAAAGAACTTGAGCAAGAGGGAGTCTATAAATATTTGGGAATTGATGAAGGATCAACAATAAAGCATGAACTAATGAAATTAAAACTTAGTAATGAATATTTTAGAAGACTTAAACTAATACTGAAAACAGCATTGACATCTAGGAACAAAGTCCAAGCTATAAAACAATTTGCTCTTCCTATCTTAACTTATAGTTTTGTTGTTGTTGACTGGCCCCAGAAGGTGTTGGATAGGTTAGACAGGAAACAAGAAGGAAGCTTCATGCTCATCAAATGATTTACAAAAATCATAGCATGCCACGATTATACAGTCCCCATTCTGAAGGAGCTATGGGCCTCCTTGAAATTGATTACATGTATAGATATGTAATTGTGGGACTGCATGCATACCTGCTGACCTCATAAGACCCAAATGTAGTGAAAGTTTTGCTACAGGAGGAGAATAAGGCTAAGATGCCTTCCCTCCTTAGATTAGCAGAACATATCGGCATCAAGAGGGAATGGAAATCAAACCAGAAGTAGATAAAAATCAGGCAGCAACTGAATGTGCCAAAAAACAAAAGAAAGAATATAATGTGAAGGATCAGATAAGAAGGTAAGAAATATGGTAAATGCATAAATATAGTTGCAAGTATAGAAAACTCTTGTAACAACCTCATTTTGATCAGCGTTGAACACAGGAATGGTTAAGGGGAGGTGAATTTAAACCGAAACACAAAAGGTTAATATCGGAGGCCCAAGATAGTGGACTACATACATGTTGCTTTACAAACACCATTGAACATGTGTTAAGAACAGACAAATGTAGGTGTTGTAAAACAGAATTAGAAACAGTCGAACATCTTTTTGTTGTTTGTGATATGCTAATGTCAGAAGGACTGTATACTGAAAGACATAATAATGTTGCAAGACTGTTGCATTGGGGATTGTGCAAACATTATAATACTGAATAAACTGAAAAGTACTGAAAACATGAGCTAGAAATCACTATAGAAAATTATGAAATTTATATCACATGGGAATCACCCATTACCAACAATTCAAAAATAGATGAGTAAACAGATATAGTGGTCCATGAAAAGAAGACAAAAGTAGCATTGATCACTGAAATTTCTACACCCAGTGACTACAGTGTCTTATGTATAGAGAGACACAAAGTCATAAAATACCTGGGTTTGCAGGCAGTAATGAGGGCAATGTAGAAGAAAGGTACCCAGACAGTTCCAATAGTAGTAGGAAGAATATGTCTTATAAAAAAGAATTTACAATCGTACTTAGATATGTTACCAACACTACGGTGGTGGTGCTGCTGTAGCATTGTCACCTCACAGTTAGACGTTGGCCGTTCGATTCTCAGTTAGAGCGTCTTCTGTGTGGCGACATGCGTGAATGGGCATTCCTTTATTGAAGGTTGTGTGTTAGGCCCGGCAAGTCAGCATGTAAAAATCTACTGCCAATCATTAGCGGACCGGAGTTCCGCTGTGGCAACCCCTAACCAGGAAAAGCCGAAAGAGACATACATACTTAGATATGTTACCAATACATGTAACTCTATACGAATAGCAGGAGTCATTACTGAGCACATTGTGAGTGCTGCAAAGATCACTTCTGACTAACATCAAAGACTAACATTAAAGACTGAGCAATACTAATTTCATGAACTTTAATCATACTTAGGAATGGGGTCCATTCCCATCATAGTATTAGAAGCCCAAAAATTTGGAGAAATTAAAAAGAAAAAAGCCTAATTTCCATTTTTTTGATGATTTGGAGGATGTGGTTATCATCTCTGAGATGATCATCGATTAATATTCCAAGAAGTTTGGTTTGAGAAGCATATTCTATTTTTGTGTTATTAGATAAAATGTGGAATGGATGTTTTTGTTCTAGGTGGTTTTTGGGGATGAATGGCATTAGCTTTGTCTTTTTGAGTTTTATGAGCAGGTCTGAGTCTGGTGAATAAAAAGGCTTGTTGGCCCTTCTCTGTGTTAAGTACCCTGTGTCTCCCATGCATATGGTGGTAGGGTTGTTTTACTGAGGCAAGCTACAGGTAACTGTAGAGGGGCCAGGCTATGATACCATCATGGTGTGCTGCTATGCTGCTACTTTCTGGTCATTCATCACCCACTGGGCAGCATACTGACAACTTGAGTGGACAGTTTATTACCCGTTAGCACTACTGTTAGTGATGCTTATGGTTCTGTGCATGTCTCTTCTGGCCACACTAGTGGACACTGTCTTCACAATGCTGTCAATATGCTCCACACACTGACAAAATGACAGTCATTGCAAATCACATGATGTTTCAATGTGAGCCCATATATCATCCATTTTTATTTCTAGCTTGCCAACAACATGGACATATCTTCTTTAGGTACTGATTTTGGAAGGGCTTGACATTGATGCATAACAGAATACAAGATTTCCTTCACCTTTTCCAAACAAACAATAGGGAGCACATTATTTCCTGGCATGAAGGCCTACTTTGTAGATGGATGCACAGCAGAAGTGTGGCATGGTGCTCAGTGATTCACTGGCACCCACCGCTCTAGTGAGGAATGTCACCATAAGTACAGTGACCAGTGCTAGCACCTCACATACTTTTTCCACCAATAGGAAGAGGAGGTCACAGAGGCAAAACCACTTTTTTTTATAAGCTTGTTTATGCTGTCATATAGGCCTCAAAGATGCACCATTTTTTTCATTTCATTTGCCAAAGAGATGCAGACATGTTTCTGTTCTGTAGAACTACAGGAAACTGAGGCTAGTCTGAGTGCAGAGACAGGTCAAGCTTTGAAGGCATCAGGATATGAGCGGTCACTTCAATAACTCTAGCAGACTCCAGACATGCCTCATTGCAATCTGACAAAAGTCACCTCAAAGAAGGTGACCAACAGGGATTACTGGTGACATTTGTAGTCACCTGTCAAGATAAGAGGAGAAGAAGCCTTCTCTTCCAAGAGTGACAGAAAAGAGCTAATCCTAGTCGCTCAACAGGAAGTGTGGTACATGGTACAGGCTGATGTTGACCAGCAGCTGGATAACTAGATTTCCACCCTGAGCAATTTCTTAAATGCTTTGTAGAGTCATGTATACAGCAGGTCATGGCCATCATGCCATCAAAGTCTGTGTCTGCCCTAATGTCAGCCCAAAGGCGACTGACTTTAGGACATGCTTGCCTCTCAGTAGGAGTGGCAGGCTGACCGTACTACTACCTCCTACTCACCACTGTTCTACTTCACATTTTACCTTCTTATCCCTGGTTTGTGTTTTCAATCTTCCTGATCAATGAATGGACTATATATGTAAATATATAGGTAGATATAGATAGATATAAAAATACACAATCTGCAGTCATTTGTTTAATGAACTGAAGTAAATGCATTTTCTTCAAACTGATCACTGTTGCAGTTGCCAGACAGCTTCCAAAACTTCAGGGCACCCTCCACACATCCAAATCCAGCCCTTCACAGCTTTCCTGCCACCAAAAACGATGCTCCTCTGAGGCTTTTTGAGGATTAAGGGTTGGCTTGTGCTTTCTTTTGCTGAGGGATAAGTTCCCTTTGGGGGAAAAAAACTTCCATTTTCTTATATTTACTGATGTTTTATTAGTTTCCTCATCAGGAAAGTTACTTTAAAGCCAGCAGTTGCTGCATTTAATGACCTGTCTTGATACTGTAACTTACTTTTAAATTGAGATTTAATTTTTATCAGTTTGAAAGTAGTGTCAACTAACTGAAAACATATTTTCTGTGCAAAATGTATTTATCTTTCTTTAGTGGGGCTAGCATAGTGTTTGAAAATGCTTTTTACTGTGTTTTTCTATATAATGAATAACTTTTATGGACTGGTAGTTTTACCAGCATTTGCTGCTCGTCTTAACCAGGAAAGATGCACCAGTTTGGGCTGGACAGTTGAACAGACTACCGATCCAACAGTGGGTCCTTCTTCCAACCAAGAAAAACGCTAAGCAAACAGTCTTTGCCATCATAGCAGACTAGCTCTTTGCCTCACCAGCAGGTGGGTGACTCTGCTGTGGCCATTTGTTGTACCTGAGATCACTCATCTTTTATCCCAGATCCCTCTGGGGTAGCATCTACAGCCACTATGGGTGGTGGTTAGCTACTTTCTCTGTGGCTGTGTGAGTCCCCTCAGTGGGCAAGGAATAGTCACTCTTGTTGGTCCTGGGAGAGGGAACATGGAAGGTTCATGTTGTGCCAGAATGTTGTGCTCATGGGGAAGCAGCTATTGCCATTGGCCCCATTTTTTCTGTCAAAAAGAAGTGGAAAACTAATCATGTATCTATTCCGCCTCATTTTTTTAGGTAGGAGTCGTTTACTGAGTCTGGCTCAGGGTTCATTTCAGGCTACTGATACTTGCTGTAAAGCATTTTCTAGTAAAGAAATGGAGATTCCTCTTTTCTTGCAGAGATTCTAGATTCTAAATCTGAACAGGAAGATGCATGGATAGATTCCGGGTATTTTCCTAAGATTTCTGATTCAGACCCAGAGGACAGTTCAATTTGTGATTCTCCTTTTGGAGGTTTCTCATTCTCTGAGCCTACTACCATAATTCAACCTTCAGAAAATACTGAGCTGTTACTGAAGGATCCCCAAGAACTTATACCCTTCCTGTCCTGTCTGCTTTAGAGGATGTGTGTGTTACTGCCTGCAACTTTCCTATTAGTCAGCCAGCTGCCCCCAAAAAGACACAAATGATATATAAAGTTCCTCAGTGGAACTGGAAAATTATTAACAGGTATGGGAGAAAATAAATTCTTCTGCTATTTTGGTTCTCAAAATGTTAAATTTTTATGCTCATATGTTAAAGTTTGTCTGAGAAATTGCAGAAGTATGCGGAATGTTTTATCTGCAGTGTCTTCCTTTGAGGACAAATCTTTTTAAAATAAATTTCTTGTATTACTCACATCACTACTTATTGTTTTTAGTGTGTGTATGACTGTTTACATTTCTTCCAGGGCTATGGTCACTGGTACTGTGCAAAGTAGCAGATAGAAGGGAAAGTGTAATAATCAGTGTATGATCATTTAGTACAGCGCAGCTATCTTTTTCTCATAGCTATTACAGCTTGTATTTTCTTCAGGATTGGAAATTTTCCAGGTGTAGATCAAAGACAGAGCCAAATGCCTTGCAGATGCTGTTTTAGCAGACTTTTAAAGCATTTTTTTGTTTTCTGTAAGCTTTAACTCTAATGGGATGGAGAATACATCATGGGATATATGAAGTCTGAAACTCAAACATATGTCTATTTACTGACTTCAATCCTTAATTATTTTCTAGAAAATCACAAATTTTATGAGGAACAGATCAAACACATGAAGTAAAAATATAGACATTCTGCAAAAATCTTGACGATTGAGAGTTATGGCTTAAAAGTCCCCATGAAATATGCAGTTATATTACTCTCAGGTAAAAGTCATGTAATTCCCTGTTGCTTCAGGCAGAGATAGGAATTAAACCCACAAAATACAGCTGTCTCATGCAGAATCTCTTCTCCTTAAGCTCCACTGGATTTCCTTTTCTAGAGGATGACCAGGCCCTGTATAAGTAGGGCATGAACCATCAATAATCCTTATTCCAGGGAAACAATATCAGTCCATGAAAGGCCAACTTCTCCGAATCGGTGGAATTAGAACTTCACTTCTTATACATCAACAATCAGATGTCATTAACTGATTGAGCTTACAGGCTGCTGCAATCATGCAGTCATGATGACCACATATTTTTAAATAATAAATAAATTCATAAATATATCATAAGCACATTCAAATAATAATTAAATAAATACTAAACCAACAGCCTTAATTTATATTATGTGGACACCATTTTGGCAAGGCCCACTAACACAATGTTGCTAACTTCATCAAAAGAAATGAAATGACTGCAGTCTTTATAACTCAGATGTCAGATTTGGGCATGGCATCTCTTCCTTTAATACACTTAGGTGAGGAACATTCGGTATGAAAACACACATTTCCCTAGAAAAGGGTCATCACAGTGCTCAGTATTAGCCCTGAAAACAGCGGAAACAATTCAGATGCAAAGGTATATAAAATAAAAACATGAAAATGTACTCTTTCTAGATGGCAACCACCAAGCAATGTTGCAATATAAATTAATAATGCATGAATAGAGTAAGGATAAAATAATGATGTGTAGATAAGTAATTCTCTTTAATTTAATTTTAATTAGCTTAAATAATTTGAACTAGGCTTGCTTTGAATGTTAAATGTTTTTAGCTTGCTCTTTGTGGTCAATCCCTCTATCCATTCATCCATCACCCATTTTTGTACATGAGGTCAGGATGTCACTTTAACAGTGGCAATCATCTAGAGGTTGACACCGCTGGCTGGCTAGCCCTGCCATGTCTGTTCTTCTATACCATATACTTGTGCACACACTCACACCTATGGCCAGTGTAGAGGGTCCAGTCTATCTACTGCATGTATTTGGAATGTGGGAAGAAACCAGAGCACCCGGAGAAAACCCATGTGAACACAGGGAGGACATGCAGACTCAACGCAGAAAGCAGCCCAGCTGAGAATCAAACTGGAGAGCCATTTGCTGTGAGACAACAACATTATCCTCTGTGCCACTGTCTAATGTTTTAATTTATTTAATCATTTTCACTGTAATATGTTCTGATTTCATTTCTTTTATGTTATTTTAAGTACGTTGCATTATTGAACTGGAACTTTTATGGAAAAGAGCAGATCTTGGATAAAACCCCCAGTTTAATAGGGGCAATTAATGTCATAAATGCCATGTCTAATACAGTGGCCAGTATTCATAGTCACTTGTGCAAATGTGAATGGGGTATTCCTGATGCTTACAATATTTACACTAATGTGAAAGGTCTTAAAAATAACGAGATCGAAGTAAAAACTTCTGTAAAGCACGACAGCTGCAAGCTGCATGCATCCATTGTTAAAAGCGATGCTTTACCTTTGATGTTGGCGTTGCAGTCCATGAAATTGTCCCCAGCCATCCCTTCAGTAGTTTCCCCAAGTATGCACAGTCACTTTCCTGATGCACAAAGGAATTATTCCCCCAGCAATCCCATTTAGTTTGCCTTAAGTATGCACAGACATTAAAATGTCTCAAAATAAATTATTTTTCCCAATAATCACTTCAGCAGTCTGGCACAAAAATTAATTATTTTCCCAAGTGATCCTTTCAGGAGTATGTCTGGGTATGCAAAAACAACAAAATGAAACATTTCCCCAAGTGACCCCTTAAGGGGTATGTCCAGAAGTGCACAATCACCAAAATAAAACATTCCCCCAAGTGTTCCTTAAGTAAAATGTCTGGGTATGCTATCCAAGTATGCACAAGCAACAAAATGAAACATTCACCAAAGCGACCCCCTTCAGTAAAATGTCAGAGTATGCACAAGCACCAATATGAAACATTTCCCTCAACAGCCCCTTCAGTAGTCTGTCCATGTATGCACAAGCAACAAAATGAAACATTCACCAAAGAGACCCCCTTCAGTAAAATGTCTGGGTATGCACAAGCACCAATATGAAACATTTAGCCAAGTAACCTCTTCAGTAAAATGTCTAGGTATGCACAGGTACAACATGAAACATTTCTTTCAATGACCCCTGAAACCCTTTCTCCAAGTATTCAAAAGAAACAATATAAAACATTTCCCCCCAACAGCCCCATCAGTAGTCTGTCCAAGTCTGCACAAGCGCCAAAATGAAACATTCACCAAAGCAACCCTCTTCAGTAAAATGTCAGAGTATGCACAAGCACCAGAATTAAACATTTACTCAAGTAACCCCTTCAGTAAAATGTCTGGGTATGCACAACCACCAGAATTAAACATTTACTCAAGTAACCCCTTCAGTAAAATGTCTGGGTATGCACAAGCAGCAATATGAAACATTTAGCCAAGTAACCACTTCAGTAAAATGTCTGGGTATGCACAACCACCAGAATTAAACATTTACTCAAGTAACCCCTTCAGTAAAATGTCTGGGTATGCACAAGCAGCAATATGAAACATTTAGCCAAGTAACCTCTTCAGTAAAATGTCAGAGTATGCATAAGTCCAACATGAAACATTTACTCAAGCAAACCTTTCTTTAAAATGTCTGGGTATGTACAAGCACCAAAATGAAACATTCACCCAAGTGACCCTTTCAGTAAGGTGTCTGGATACGCACAAACACCAAAATGAAACAAATCTTCCAAAGACCTCTGATGCCCTCTGTCCAAGTATTCAAAAAAAAATATGAAACATTTCCCTCAACAACCCATTCAGTAGTCTGCCCAAGTATGCACAAGCACCAAAATGAAATATTCACCCCAAGCAACCCCCTTCAGTAAAATGTCCGGGTATACACAAGCACCAAAATTAAACATTCATCCAAGTGACCCCTTCAGTAAAATGTCCAGGTGTGCACAAACACCAGTCGATCTCCTCTCACATCTCTGGAAAACTGCTGCTTACTGGCATAAGTTCAGGGCTAGTTACATGCTTAATATGCAAATAAGCTGATTGTCAAGTCATGTCTGTCAATCTTACTCAGTTTTTAGATAGAACTGTGAAACCTGCTGTACATTCTTTAGACAGAACTTTAAGAATTACCACAAAAGTTTTTACCACTGGTTTAGGCAGGCAACAACAAAAAGTCTCTAACCACAAATACATGGATGCATAGACACAGGGAAGCATTTTACCAGACTGACTACAATGTAGAACAACAATCCAAGCAGAATGTCTTGGGGCCAGCAACTCATGCAAAAGAGCCAAATGCTTCTCCTTACTTCCACACAACTCCTGCAGGAAAATGTGGTTCCCATCTTTCACACTCTCAAGGTACACCTCTCCCAATGACAGTGCCCCATGTCTTCTTCCTGAGTCTCCACAGTCCTTCAAAGAACTCTCATTGAGTCTGTTAGACTCTGTAATCATTGCCACTTTGGTGGTCACCCACTGATTATATAGGCAGCTGCCTCTCCCACTAGACCATATTACCTGACTAACAGGTGAGGGGTTAAAGGCCACTACCTATCTGACCCATAGATTGACCATGGTCAAAAAAGTAGAGTTTCTGTGTATCTTGAAAGAGTATACCCATATTTACAGAGAGTTCCATGTACTCCTGAAATGAATATACTTGTTGTGAAGAAAATGAAATCACTCTCATCTGTATTAGCATGTCTGGCAGGAGATTTGTGCATATTCTCAGATTAACTTGTATTGTATGCCAGCATGTCTAATTGTGAAAATTTAAATAAGTTTTAAATGTTGAGTATTTCCTTGTTTAAACAGAATGTTTAAAGAATATGTCACTGCTTTGATGCATTTCTATCTGTGCATGTTTGAGAGGGACATTCTAAGGTACTGTGGAGAATCAGCTGAAAGTGATGTAATTAAAATTTTCCCGGTTGTTAAGTGATTATTTAAACAGCTAATTGACAGGAAAATATTTTTTTTCAAACAGCTGACTGTTATTTTTGAAATAAGAGAGATAAGACTGCTGAAGACAGTTGAGCTGGCAGTTTTGTCAAGTGTTGTGCAGTTAGTGGACACCCACGAAGGAGAACTCACCAAAAACAAATTGTAAGCCTGCCTTTTGCCTTAATGTTATGTGTAGATTTGATCAGGGACAGTATTCTTTAGTTAGATTAGGGAAGCTTAGTTATTAAGATAGAGTGTTTCAGGAATAATGGACTCCTATCCTGCAGTTTAATTTTATATTTCTAGTGTTTATTTAATGTACATTCTTATAATCATTTTACTTATTATTAAATGTTTTTCATTACTTTACATTCTAGCTGGAAATAAATGTTCTTCTTTAGAGATTAGAGAGTGTTTATACATGTTCGATACTCCGTAGGTCCCCTCGAAGGCCTGGCTGTTCTGGTCATAGCTATCATTTATTTTGATATTTAATTTTCATAATTGAACACCCCTTTAGAAGGGCATGAAGACACTTTGATTGGTGACAATATTTGATTAGTTACCATATTATTTTGAGGAAGGGCCTCTGGGTCTGGAAATCTGTGTCAGGCTTTCCCAGAAGTGCTTGGATGTGTGAGATTTAAATTTACTTTGAGTGTGAGTATATCAGAGGTCTTAAACTGGAACACATTGAGCTGAAGTGTATAATAAGAAAAATACATTTGGGGTGGACAGAGGTATATAGTCCAGTCCCATGGAAATAGAGCATGTTCCTGTTGTGCTCTTAGGGGAAAATTGTGAAATATTACTTCTGTTTAAGTTACAGTCTCATGTTGGTGTTAGTAGTGAGGATTGAAGCTCCTTAGTTGCTGACCCAGGATAGTAAGGGATGTCATATTAATTGTTGGTGTCCAGTGAGATATAGCAGATAATCATACTTGTCACTGCTTTCAGTGTCAAATGTAAGCCCTGGCAAAGATTTGTAGAAAAACCTAAGGCAGCAAGGTGGTATCTGCAAGCTGACATGATTTACTAAGCATGACAGTGAAATGGTCAGCACAGGATGTGCAGATTTACAGTTATTAAGGACGGTTTACAAAAGTTATGAAAAATAGGACAGTTCCATGTTTATATTATTAATGCAAAATAGCCTGATACTGCCATGTTCGGGGTTATGTATTCAAGCAGTACATTAAAGCATGTTGGGTAATTTGAATACATTCTGATATAAAATGTTCTTGTGGAAATCAGTTATGAGTATTACCTATAGTTTCATAACTGTATTAATTTCATAAAAGCTGTGTGACCTACAGATGAACTAATGATGCCATCTTTTACAAGACATTAAGATACACAGTGTTGCTACTCATAGTTATTATCAAACACAAATGGTTTTGTAGATTAACATTGTTTTGAAATATTGTGAAATTATTATATGCATAATTTACATAATTTGTCAATATCACTAAAAAGCAGTATGCTATTCCCCCTCTTCATACATCACCAGAAAGCTCGTGAACAAGTGTACAGTTCCATCACTAGATAATTTTGCACACTTACACTTATAACCCTTAGTTTGACAATAACACTAATTTTTTAGCAAACATAAGTCTGCAATTTAAAATCAGCATCTACAGACAGATAGATCTTTGACACTAATTTCAGTGCAACACACATTTTCTGGCAAAGAGATATCATATTTTCTATTTGCTGTAGCTCCACCATTTATCAAATATTATAAATCTAATGAAGTGTGTTTTCGGTAGAGGATTTTGGAGAAACTCTCTCAGGAATCATCTGGTTTCCTGGCTTAAAAGATCACTAAAGGTGATAACTAGTCTTGTAATGTTCGGTATTAAACAAGTTAATGCTGCAGTAGCACCCCCTACAGTTATAAAAGGTGTTTCATCATTCTCCAGAGTTTCTCTATGTACAATAATCCTGTAAGTTGTTCCACAATGTTCATGGAGACTCTTACAAAAACATAATATAGGCTAATAACTGATCCTAGTTTTTACCATCAACTTTTTCCTAATATTATACTCTTACAGAAAACATAAGATATGGCAGTTACCGGTCCTCGTTTGTAGTTTCAGTTTCTATTACTTTCTCCAAAATAGATTCTACGGTAATCTTGAAACTTTCTATTGATTTATGTATTTAAAGGTGGGACAGAATAAGTTGTTCTACTTGAAAGGCATGCTTCCGATGTTTCATACTTTTGGATATGAA